>NW_023994941.1:0-189936 GCF_015586225.1 Lucilia sericata
CAATTTGTTATAAAAAATTTTTTTAAACAAAATTTATTGAAAATTATTTTTATTTTCTACAAAAAAGGTGTTTATTTTTAATTTTTTTTTTTTCTAAGAATTTTTTTAAATACTAATTTCTTCGAGTTGTTGTTGGCGTGGATGTAAAAATTTTATAAAAAAGCAGAGGAATTAAAAATTAAATAAAATTTATCACAAAATAATAATAATAATAATAACATTGAAAATAAAATAAAAAATTGAAGAAAAAATTATAAATAAATTAAAATCAAATAAATAAAAATAAAATAAATTGAAATTAAAACATAAAAATAAAATAAATAATAAAATTAAATAAATTAAAATAAATAAATAAAAATAAATTAAAATTAAATAAATAAAATAAAATAAATTAAAATTAATTAAAATAAAATAAAATAAATTAAAATTAAATAAATTAATTTAAATTTTATAAAATAAATAATTAATATTTATTGTTATTTTAACAATTTTAATAATGAAATAAATAATCAAAATTAAAAAAAAAAATATTAAAAAACATGGAAAAACTATTAGTAATTAATAACCATAAACAAGAAATTCCAAAAATATAAAAAAAATATTAAATTAAAATATATAAAAACTAAATAAACTATAGAATTAAAAACAATAAATTGGTTATTAAATTACAATTCTAAGTGTTATACAAATTATAAAAAATAGATTTTTTACAACGTAATAAAAAAAAGTACATAAATTTTCGACTTAAAATAATAAAAAAATATGTCAAATAATTTTTTATATAAATAAAATTAAAAACAAATAAAAAAGAACAAAATTTTAAAACATTTTTGGCTTAAATTTATAACAAAAAACAAATTTTAAAATAAATAAAAAAATCTAAATTATTAAAAATTTGGACTTAAAAATAAAAAATAAATATTTTTTACAAAAAATGAAAAACAAATTACTTTAAAAGGTTGTTTTTATAAAAATAAATATTTAAAATTAAAAAAATATTTTTATTAAAAAAAAACAAATAAAATTTGAACACAATAATTAAAAAAAGAAACTTTTAAAAATAAAAACTTAAAAAAAAACATTTTAAAAATTAAATCTATTATTTTTTTTAACATTTTAAAATAAATAATTTAAACAATAAAAATTATTAGAAAAAATAAATAAATTGAACCAAAAACTTTTTATAGAAAATTTAAAAATTATTATTATTTAAATAAAAAATTAAAAAAATATTTTTTTCTAAAAAAATAATAAAAATGATTTAAAAATAATGAAAAATTTTATAAAAAGACAGTTTAATAAAAAGTTTAAAAAATAACTAAAATAATTGTGCAAAAACGCAATAATATTTATTATAAAAACTTTATATTTAAAAACATTAAAATTGTAAAAAAAAAAGCTTTTTGAAAATATCAAAAAATAAAAAAAACTGATAAGTGACATTTTATGATGAATAAAATAAAATTCAATTATTGGACTATATTCACTCTAAAAATAACTTAATGCAAAAATTAAAGTTTTCAAAAAAATTCCATATTTTCAAAAAGCACTCAACATTTGAAGAAACTTTATTTAAAAACAAATGAAAACTACTGTGTTCACATTAGCTAAAAACTTTACTAAATATGTTTATTAGTTAAACAAGTTAAATGGACTTAAAAAAATTCCAATAACTGCAAATCAGTATTTTTGATAACTCTGATTCAAAATAAACTAATAAACTTTACACTAAAGAAAGCTTTAAAACTTTCTTTTAAATTATAGAAAATGTGTATAAATAAATCTGATCATATGAACGATATTAAATCATTCTTAAAAATGCTATAAAAGCTTGTTTAAGCCCTGAAACTTGATTCTTAACTAAATAAGCTTTAGGGGAGCTTTTCATGCATTTTTGATAACAATTCTATTAGCAGCAAACTCTGCTTCTTAATCTACTTGATTATGATTCAAAATAAATCTGAAAATCGTTTCACTTTCTTGAATAAAATTGTCAATAGAAAGATTCTAAAGCATTAGGAAAGCTTTAAGGGGAACTTTTAAAGTTTCATACATTTTTAATAAGAATTATATCAGCAACAAGCTTTGTCAGCAATTCTACTAGATTGTGATTCATAACAAACTGCGAAATCTTTTCATATTCTTCACAAAATCATCAAGCGGAAGCTATTAAAGCTTTATGAAAGTCTTAAAAGCTTTTTGATTCTTAACTAAGTTAGATTTGTAACAGCTTTTTTATAACAATTCTATCAGCAGCAAGCTCTGTTTCTTAATCTACTTGATTGTGATTCAAAACAAACTGCAAAATTTTTTCATATTCTGCACAATAGGAAAGTCTTAAAAGCTTTTTCAAAGTGTGGAATCTTGATTTTTAGCTAAGTTAGCTTTAGGGGAGCTTTAACAGTTTCATGCATTTTTGAGAACAATTCTTTCAGCAACAAAATTTGTTTCTCTTTCTACTTGATTATGATTCAAAAGAAACTGCAACATTCTTTCACATTCTTCACACAATGATCTAGCGGAAGCTACTAAAGCATTAGGAAAGTCTTAAAAGCTTTTTCAAAGTGCGGAATCTTGATATTATACTAAGAATGCTTTTTAGGAGCTTTTAAGATTTCAACCATTTTGATAACAAACCTATCAGTATTATGCTTCGTTTCTCAAGTAACTAGAATGATTAAAAAAATTAAAGATCCTTTTCTAAATAAAGCTTTAACAAGACCTTTGATCTATGATAACTTCAAAAGCTTCACTTTTTCAATCCCCTAAAGAGGTTTGAAACACAATAGGAAAGTAATTTCTCTGTAGAAGAGCTTTTTTCAAAAATTTTATCAATCGCTTAAGATAAGAAGCTTTCGAAAAACACTAAAATTAAGAAAAAACAAACCAAACACATTTGTTTTTGAAAAGTTTCCATTTTATAGTCGATCACAGTTTAATTACTTTATAAAAATCACTTAAATAAACTTTTAAAAATCTATAATTTTTTAGCCTTAAATTTAATAAAAAATAAACTTTTATACAATAACTAAATTTTAATTCTAAATATTTATTTTAAATATTTTTAAACAGAAAATATTACGAATTTTTGCTAAAAAATCAATAAATAAAAAATTTCGAAAAATTTTAAAATAATTTCCTAAAAAATATATATTTAAAAAAAATGTACATAAATTAAATAAATAAAACACTCCGTCCCTTAAAAAAAAAAGACTTAAAATTCAATAAAATTTAAAATTAAAATATATATAAACAAGTTTATAAACAAAATGTTGCTAAACATTTAAAGGCAACTTTAATAACTCACAAAGAAAAGCACAAAAACAACAAAAAACACTCATTTGGAAATGTTAAAACTTAAAACAATTAAAAACTTAAAAATAAATTCAAAAAAATTTAAAAAATAATTTTTAAAAAAATATATATAAAAAATAATCTTTAAAAAACCTTAATACAAAACATAAGTGCATTTAACTGGTATTTAAAGGAAGAAACATTTTATAAAAAACAGGTTTTGATAAACATTTTTATACAAAAAAAAGTTTTGCTAAATAAATATTATAAATATAAAAATACTGCCTTAATAAACAATAAATTAAAAAAACTGCTGTAATGATCAAATTTTCATAAAAAGTTTCGAAACAAAAAACTTTTAAGAAAATGTGTGGTTTATTATTATTACCCACTTAAAATCTTATGAAAATTCTTTAATTATTGAAATAAAATGACTTAAATATAATAAGCAACATGTTGCCTAAACAATTTAAAATAATCCTCAACATTAAAAGACTGGTTTTGTATAAAGTATAATTAACTGTAAATAAACTTTATGAATAATAAATCAATAAATCAATATTTTTTATTAAAAAATATAAACAAATAAAGTAAAAATATGTTTAGCAACATTTAAAAATTTTTAATATCACAAAAAACATGTTGCTAAATATGTTACAAAACATTTGACACAAAAATAAAAACAATAAACTAAAAAAAATCTCAAAGAATTCTTGAATAGCAAAGACTTTAAAAAAGAGTTAAAATAAAATGTATCTAAACAAGTTTACAAACATTTGAGAAACCTAATTTACAAGTAAAGAAGTGTTTAAACTGATATTTGTGTTATTACTTAAGTGAATCGAACGAATTTTGTTAAACAGCAACATGTTGCTAAACATTTCAAACGCAAAATAAAGTTAAAAAGTGAAAAAAATCTATAAATAATTAAAAAAAGGAAAGACTAAAGCACATGACAACATGTTTGTAGACATGTGACTAAACATCTATTTCTGAACTACAATAAACTTTGTTTCTAAACAAATTTACTAAATGTTTTCAAAAGTGTAGACAAAAACCAGTGTGAAACCTGGATCATTAATAAAACATTACATAACTGGAACAATTCTCAATAAAAAACTGACATTTAAAGAAATGTTGCAGAACATTTTCAAAGCAAAAAGTGATTGGAAGAAAACTGTTATTTGTAGTTCTAAATTCAAGTACAACCCAAGTGATTGAAAAAAGTATCTCTCAAAACAACAATTGCTAAAAAATAGACAATTTTATAAAAGAAAAAAGTAAATTTTGTAAAGAAAAACTTTAAGCAACATGTTGCTAAACAAAACCACAACATTGTAAACTAAAATTCTTTAACAAAAGTAAATAATAAAGATAATACTTCAAGAAAACTGTTAATTTGTTTGCAAACATTTCATAAAATGTTTAGCAACATGTAGCTTAAGCTACAAAAGAATGCAAACAACAAAAACTGTAAAAAAATTTTTATGAATACATTAAAACATTACTAAACATTTCGAAAAGTGATTATAAATATAAAGTTGCACCAAAACTTAATAAATGTTAAAGAAACAGTGTAATAAAATAAAAGAAAATGGCTTAAATACCAAAATAAAACTCTAGCAACATGTTGCCAAACTATTATTAAATAAAAAATCAATAAAATATAAAAATTATACTCTAAAACAAAGACAAATAACAAGAAATCAAAAGTGTTTTTACAACTTTAAAATAAGAAAAGCAACATATTGCCTTTAAAAATCTAAGCAACATGTTGCGGCATAAAATAACAGTTAAAATTGACTAAAAATACAAAAGACTTAATTAAAAAAAACCCCAAAATAAAACTTCCAAATGAGTGTGGAACAGCAGCAGCAATTAACGGCCATTGAATTAACAAAATCAACAAGCAACAACAACAATAATAATAACAATAACAACAACAGCAGCACTAGCAACACTACTAGTTCTATTAGCAACAACAATTCAAGCCTTAATCTTCATGTAACTAAAACGAATTCCAATGAAAATGTCAATTTATGTGATTTAAAACACAATGATCTTTTCCTTAAAACCAAAGACTCCGCCACAACAACACTGGACAAAACTAATGCAGCAGCCGGTGCTGTCAAACAAAATGGTCAACATTATGTACATGATTCTAAGGAAACCAATGGCGATCATTTGAAATTAACAGCACAGCAACAACATGAAGATAATGAAAAAGAAAAAGAACAAAAGGATCAGCTGCAGGAAGCTCAACTAAAAGAGAAAGAAACACAAAATGTTGATGAACAGCAGGATAATGAACCAGGCGAAGAAGAGGAAGATTGTACAATAAATACCGCCTGTATTATAAAAACTCCTTTAAATAAAACTCTTCTAAAGAAATGTACACCCAATGGTAATGGAAATATTAACTTAAACTCTACAACTACAATTTGTAATTGTGCACAAGAAACGGATACAAATGAACATGATTTTAATGAAAATAACGATCAATTTGATCATTTTACAAAAATTCCCATACCCACATCATCATCGTCGTCATCATCAGCAACATCATCATCATCAGCGCCAACAACAACTTCGTCAATAAAGTGTACAAAATGCAATAACAACAATAATATACATTACAACAATTACAATTGTTATTATCGTAAAAAGGCAACGCGTTTAAAACCATCAATATGTCGTTAGTATTTTTGCAACTAACCCCTTTCATCTTCCCCAACCCCTAAAACGAACATTTTAAAAATTCTTTATAACAACTTCCTCTTTAATATATAATTTTTTTATTTATTTCTAGTTAAAAGATCTCAAAAAACGCAATTTACCTTAAAAATTAAACAAAATTGTAAAAAAAGTGCCAAATTTTCAAAAAACAAAAACAATAAATTTTTCTATATATAAAAAAAAAACAAAAACAATTGGCTTATCAACATGTTTATTATTGGACCTTAAAATTGACTGTAATTAAAAAAAATATATATCCTTTACCCTACAACAATTGGCTGTTATTCCTAAATTTAGCATGTTATTTGGTTTAATAAGAAATTTTGTTTAAAAATTTTTCAAAAATTTTTTTACAAAATTTTCTTTATTGAAATTTCATTAAACATCTTCCCACCTTTAAAAATTGTCCAACATACTTACATCAAAATTATGACATCAATAGGTAAATTGTGTTTATATTTTCTTATATTTTTAAGGTAGTTTTTAAGTTATTTGATTTAGCAACATGTTGCAAAGGCAAATTTATAAGCAACACGTTGTCTAAGCCTGATTTTAAAGTATATTTTTTATAACATTTTATCGATTACGCGTTGTGTATTTATGGAAGTAGTCCAGACAGAACAGTCCATGGTCTGTACTGTATATAGATTATACCATAGTCCAGACTATAGTCTATTCTAAAGTCCAAACAATAGATTATTCCATAGTCCAGATTATAGTCTATTCTATAGTCCAGACTATAGACAAGTATATAGTCCAGACTATAGACTATTCTATAGTCCAGACTATAGACTATTCTATAGTCCAGAATATAGACTATTCTATAGTCCAGACTATAGACTATTCTGTAGTCCAGACTATAGACTATTCTATAGTACAGACTATAGACTATTCTATAGTCCAGACTATTAACTACTATATAATCCAGACTATAGACTATTCTATAATACAGACCATATACTATTCTATAGTCCAGACAATAGACTATTCTATAGTCCAGACTATAGACTAGTCGATAGTCCAGACTATATACTATTCTATAGTCCAGACTATAGACCATTCTATAGTCCAGACTATAGACTACTCTATCGTCCAGACTATAGATCATTCTATAGTCCAGACTATAGACTACTCTATCCTCCAGACTATAAACTACTCCATAGTCCTGACTATAGTTTGTACTATAGTCTGGACTATAGAATAGTCCATAGTCTGGATTATAGTCCAGACGATAGTTTATAGTATAGTCCACACTATAAACTATTATATAGCCCACACTATAGACTATTCAATAGTCCAGACTATAGACTATTCTATAGTACAGACTATAGACTATTCTATAGTCCAGACTATAGACTATTCTATAGTCCGGACTATAGACTATTCTATAGTCCAGACTATAGACTATTCTATAGTCCAGACTATAGACTATTCTATAGTCCAAACTATAGACTATTCTATAGTCCAGACTATAGACTATTCTATATTCCAGACTATAGACTATTCTATATTCCAGAATATAGACTATTCTATAGTCCAGACTATAGACTATTCTATAGTCCAGACTATAGACTATTCTATAGTCCAGACTATAGACTATTCTATAGTCCAGACTATAGACTATTCTATAGTCCAGACTATAGACTATTCTATAGTCCAGGCTATAGACTATTCTATAGTCCAGACTATAGACTATTCTATAGTCCAGACTATAGACTATTCTATAGTCCAGACTATAGACTATTCTATAGTCCAGACTATAGACTATTCTATAGTCCAGACTACAGACTATTCTAAAGTCCAGACTATAAACTATTCTATAGTCCAGACTATAAGCTATTCTATAGTCCAAACTAAATACTATTCTATTGTCCAGACTATAGACTATTTTATAGTCCAAACTATACACTATTCTATTGTCCAGACTATTCTATAGTCCATACTATACACTACTCTATTGTCCAGACTATAGACTATTCTATAGTCATGATTATAGACTATTCTATAATCCAGACTACAGACTATTCAATGATCCAGACTATAGACTATTCTATAGTGCAGACTATAGACTATTCTATAGTGCAGACTATAGACTATTCTATAGTCCAGACTATAGACTATTCTATAGTCCAGGCTATAGACTATTCTATAGTCCAGGCTATAGACTATTCTATAGTCCAGACTATAGACTATTCTATAGTCCAGACTATAGACTATTCTATAGTCCAGACTATAGATTATTCTATAGTCCAGACTATAGACTATTCTATAGTCCAGACTATAGACTATTCTATAGTCCAGACTATAGACTATTCTATAGTCCAGACTATAGACTATTCTATAGTCCAGACTATAGACTATTCTATAGTCCAGACTATAGACTATTCTATAGTCCAGACTATAGACTATTCTATAGTCCAGACTATAGACTATTCTATAGTCCAGACTATAGACTATTCTATAGTCCAGACTATAGACTATTCTATAGTCCAGACTATAGACTATTCTATTCAGACTATAGACTATTCTAGTCCAGACTATAGACTATTCTATAGTCCAGACTATAGACTATTCTATAGTCCAGACTATAGACTATTCTATAGTCCAGTCTAAAGACTATTCCATAGTCCAGACTATGGACTTTTCTATAGTCCAGACTATAGACTATTCTATAGTCCAGACTATAGACTATTCTATAGTCCAGACAATAGACTATTTTATAATCCAGGCTATAGACTATTCTATAGTCCAGACTATAGACTATTCTATAGTCCAGACTATATACTATTCTATAGTCCAGACTATAGACTATTCTATAGTCCAGACTATAGACTATTCTATAGCCCACACTATTGACGATTCTATAATCCAAACTATAGACTGTTCCATAGTCCAGAACTACTGACTTATCTATAGTCCAGACTATAGACTATTCCGTAGTCCAGACTATAGACTATTTTTATAATCCTTTCCTATAGTCCATATTATGTAATCTCTTTCAAATATTTCAATGATATTAAGATTGTTTTCGATTTCCAAATCTTTTAAGTTAGGTAATCAAACAAAATTTATACAATTTATTAAATAGAGCAGTGGAAAATTTTTACAAAAATCCAACAAAAAGAAAGATCAAAAAACTTGAAAAAAGAAAGAATTTCTTTAGCTTTGAAAGTAAAATAAACAAATCTTGATATCTCTTCTCATACATTTGATATCTCACCACTTCCTCTCTCCGGCGAACGCATAAATTACTATTACAATTTACACATGTAATAATGTGGACAACATAGAACTCCCCCATGCTTTTTAGTGGCGAAGAGTAAAAGCGAAAAGAGAACAAACTTTTGTTATCACTTAAGTTTAGAGAACATAATTATGTACATACATATAAAAATGATTACAAACATACTTATGTTTGTATACATTAATGTGTATACAAAAAGGTTTTTTTTTATAAAAATGCATTTATTTATGTTTAAATAAAATTCTAAATAAAGTCTCTTCACACTCACGCATTTTAAAACGCCACCAGTTTTTATACAAAATAAATTTAATATATAAAAAAAACTTGATTACAGCTGCAACAACAATACATAACATTAAGTTTTGTTCTTGTTGTTGTTTTTGTTGCTGTTTAGATACCAAACATGTGTCTCATAAAAGCAGCGAGCGCACTGTTTTGTATCTCTAAGTGAGTCAATAAAAATTATTTATTATATATTTATACAATTGTTGTTGTTGTTGTTTTTTTGTATATTTAATTCTGTTACGTTTTGTATTGTTTAGAATTAATCTTATGCTTGATAATGAAAATGGGTCAAATAGTTTTTTTTTTTTTCGTTTATTTTCAAATCATATACAATACTCAAACACATTTATACACACACTGCTGCTGACATACACACTTCCACACATATATCTTTTAACATTTAAACTGTATTTTTTTAGTAGACACTGAAAATATGTACTGTTATACGTAGTGAGTAAGAGTAAACGAAAATGTTTGGAAGGGAGCGCAGAGGGCTTTTGGAGGGGGGATGTGGGGTGTGAGCTAGAACGTAAGACAGTATAAAAATAAATAAATAAATATAAAGAAATCAACAAAAAAATTTAACATTAACAAAAATTATGTGTAGACATTCATTTTTTTAACAAAAAATAATTCTAAAGCAGACATAGTTATTTAGAAATGTTTGTAGCTACGTGAGCTTAACGATCTATGATTTTTGGTGCTTTTTTGGTTTTATTATGAACTATGATTAGATCGCTATAGCAAAAGGCCGGTAGTGTTAGAATGAGAAATTAGATCCAGAAATGTAGTTTTTTGATAAAGACTACTCTACAGTCCAGACAATAGACTATTCTATACTCCAGACAATAGACTATTCTATAGTCTAGACTATAGACTATTCTATGGACCAGACTATAGACTATTCTATAGTCCGGACTATAGACTATTCTATAGTCCAGACTGTAGACTATTCTATAGTCCAGACTGTAGACTACTCTATAGTCCAGACTGTAGACTACTCTATAGTCTGGACTATAGAATTGTCTATAGTCTAGTCTATAGACTAGTCTATAGTCCAGACTATAGACTATTCTATAGTCCAGACTATAGAATATTCTATAGTCCAGACCATAGACTAGTCTATAGACCAGACTATAGACAATTCTATAGTCCAGACTATAGACTCGTCTATAGTCCAGACTATAGAATAGTCTATAGTCCAGACTATAAAGTATTCTATAGTCCAGACTATAAACTATTCTATAGTACAGACTATAGACTATTCTATAGTCCAGACTACAGGCTATTCTATAGTCCAGACTATAGACTATTCTATAGTCCAGACTATAGACCAGACTATAGACTATACAATAGTCCTGACTACAGACTATTCTATAGTCCGGACTGTAGACTAGTCTATAGTCCAGACTATAAACTATTCTATAGTCCAGACTATAAACTATTCTATAGTCCAGACTATAGACTATTCTATAGTCCCGACTATAGACCTATTCTATAGTCCAGACCATAGACTAGTTTATAGTCCAGACTATAGACTATAAACAATTCTATAGACCAGACTATATACAAATTTATAGTTCATACTATACAATACTCCATAGTCCAGATTATAGAAAATTCTATAGTCATACTATAAACAACTCTATAGTCCACATTATAGAACAACTCTATAGCCCTGGCTATGAACAACTCTATAGTCCAGACTACAGACTATGCTATAGTCCAGACTCCATAACTTCATTGTCCAGACTAGTCGATTCTATAGTCCAGACTACAGACTATTCTATAATCCAGACTACAGGACTATGCTATAGTCCAGACTATAGACTATTCTATAAACCAGTTAATAGACTATTCTATAGACCAGACTATAGGACTATTCTATATTCCAGGACTATAGACTATTCTATAGACCAGACTATAGACTATTCTATATTCCAGACTATAGACTATTCTATAGACCAGACTATAGACTATTCTATATCCAGACTATAGACTATTCTATAGACCAGACTATAGACTATTCTATATTCCAGACTATAGACTATTCTATAGACCAGACTATAGACTTTTCTACAGACTAGACCATAGACTATTCTATATTCCAGACTATAGACTATTCTATAGTCCAGACTATAGACTATTCTATAGACCAGACTATATACTATTCTATAGACCAGACTATAGACTATTCTATATTCCAGACTATAGACTATTCTATAGACCAGACTATAGACTATTCTATATTCCAGACTATAGACTATTCTATAGACCAGACTATAGACTATTCTATATTCCAGACTATAGACTATTCTATAGACCAGACTATAGACTATTCTATAGACTAGACCATAGACTATTCTATATTCCAGACTATAGACTATTCTATAGTCCAGACTATAGACTATTCTATAGTCCAGACTATAGACTATTCTATAGTCCAGACTATAGACTATTCTATAGACCAGACTATAGACTATTCTATATTCCAGACTATAGACTATTCTATAGTCCAGACTATAGACTATTATATAGTCCAGACTATAAACCAACTCTGTAGTCCACAATATAGACAACTCTATAGCCCTGGCTATGAACAACTCTATAGTCCAGATTACAGACTATGCTATAGTCCAGACTACAGACTATTCTATAGACCAGACTATAGACTATCTATAGACTAGACATAGACTATTCTATAGTCCAGACTATAGACTTATCTATAGACACAGACTATAGACTATTCTATAGACAGACCATAGACTATTCTATATTCCAGACTATAGACTATTCTATAGTCCAGACTATAGACTATTCTATAGACTAGACCATAGACTATTCTATATTCCAGACTATAGACTATTCTATAGTCCAGACTATAGACTATTCTATAGACCAGACTATAGACTATTCTATATTCCAGACTATAGACTATTCTATAGACCAGACTATAGACTATTCTATATTCCAGACTATAGACTATTCTATAGACCAGACTATAGACTATTCTATATTCCAGACTATAGACTATTCTATAGACCAGACTATAGTCTATTCTATAGACTAGACCATAGACTATTCTATATTCCAAACTACAGACTATGCTATAGTCCCGACTATAGACTATTCTATAGTCCAGACTATAGACTATTCTATAGTCCAGACTAAAGACTATTCTATAGTCCAGACTATAGACTATTCTATAGTCCACACTATAGACTATTCTATAGACCAGACTATAGACTATTCTATAGACCAGACTATAGACTATTCTATAGACCAGACTATAGACTATTCTATAGTCGGGACTATAGCATAGTCTGTAGTTTGGAAGATAGAATAGTCTATGGTCTAGTCTATAGAATAGACTATAGTCTGGTCTAGAATAGTCTATAGTCTGGAATATAGAATAGTCTATAGTCTGGTCTATAGAATAGTCTATATCTGGAATATAGAATAGTCTATAGTCTGGTCTATAGAATAGTCTATAGTCTGGAATATAGAATAGTCTATAGTCTGGTCTATAGAATAGTCTATAGTCTGGACTATAGAATAGTCTATAGTCTGGAATATAGAATAGTCTATGGTCTAGTCTATAGAATAGTCTATAGTCTGGACTATAGAATAGTCTATAGTCTGGAATATAGAATAGTCTATGGTCTAGTCTATAGAATAGTCTATAGTCTGGTCTATAGAATAGTCTATAGTCTGGACTATAGAATAGTCTATGGTCTAGTCTAGAGATAGTCTATAGTCTGGTCTATAGAATAGTCTGTAGTCTGGACTATAGCATAGTCTGTAATCTGGACTATAGAGTTGTTCATAGCCAGGGCTATAGAGTTGTCTATATTGTGGACTACAGAGTTGTTTTAGTCTGGACTATATATAGTCTATAGTCTGGACTATAGAATAGTCTATAGTCTGGAATATAGAATAGTCTATAGTCTGGTCTATAGAATAGTCTATAGTCTGGACTTAGAATAGTCTATAGTCTAAGTGGGACTATAGAATAGTCTATAGTCTGGACTATAGAATAGTCTATAGTCTGGAATATAGATAGTCTATGGTCTAGTCTATAGAATAGTCTATAGTCTGGTCTATAGAATAGTCTATAGTCTGGAATATAGAATAGTCTATAGTCTGGTCTATAGAATAGTCTATAGTCTGGAATATAGAATAGTCTATAGTCTGGTCTATAGAATAGTCCTATAGTCTGGAATAATAGAATAGTCTATAGTCTGGTCTATAGAATAGTATATAGTCTGGTCTATAGAATAGTCTATAGTCTGGACTATAGAATAGTCTATAGTCTGGAATATAGAATAGTCTATGGTCTAGTCTGTAGAAAAGTCTATAGTCTGGTCTATAGAATAGTCTATAGTCTGGAATATAGAATAGTCTATAGTCTGGTCTATAGAATAGTCTATAGTCTGGAATATAGAATAGTCTATAGTCTGGTCTATAGAATAGTCTATAGTCTGGAATATAGAATAGTCTATAGTCTGGTCTATAGAATAGTCTATAGTCTGGAATATAGAATAGTCTATAGTCTGGTCTATAGAATAGTCTATTAACTGGTTTATAGAATAGTCTATAGTCTGGACTATAGCATAGTCTGTAGTCTGGATTATAGCATAGTCTGTAGTCTGGACTATAGAATCGACTAGTCTGGACAATGAAGTTATGGAGTCTGGACTATAGCATAGTCTGTAGTCTGGACTATAGAGTTGTTCATAGCCAGGGCTATAGAGTTGTCTATAATGTGGACTATAGAGTTGTTTATAGTATGGACTATAGAATTTTCTATAATCTGGACTATGGAGTATTGTATAGTATGAACTATAAATTTGTATATAGTCTGGTCTATAGAATTGTTTATAGTCTATAGTCTGGACTATAAACTAGTCTATGTCTGGACTATAGAATAGTCTATAGTCGGGACTATAGAATAGTCTATAGTCTGGACTATAGAATAGTTTATAGTCTGGACTATAGAATAGTTTATAGTCTGGACTATAGACTAGTCTACAGTCCGGACTATAGAATAGTCTGTAGTCAGGACTATTGTATAGTCTATAGTCTGGTCTATAGTCTGGACTATAGAATAGTCTATAGTCTGGACTATAGAATAGCCTGTAGTCTGGACTATAGAATAGTCTATAGTCTGTACTATAGAATAGTTTATAGTCTGGACTATAGAATACTTTATAGTCTGGACTATAGACTATTCTATAGTCTGGACTATAGACGAGTCTATAGTCTGGACTATAGAATTGTCTATAGTCTGGTCTATAGACTAGTCTATGGTCTGGACTATAGAATATTCTATAGTCTGGACTATAGAATAGTCTATAGTCTGGACTATAGACTAGTCTATAGACTAGACTATAGACAATTCTATAGTCCAGACTATAGAGTAGTCTACAGTCTGGACTATAGAGTAGTCTACAGTCTGGACTATAGAATAGTCTACAGTCTGGACTATAGAATAGTCTATAGTCCGGACTATAGAATAGTCTATAGTCTGGTCCATAGAATAGTCTATAGTCTAGACTATAGAATAGTCTATTGTCTGGAGTATAGAATAGTCTATTGTCTGGACTGTAGAGTAGTCTTTATCAAAAAACTACATTTCTGGATCTAATTTCTCATTCTAACACTACCGGCCTTTTGCTATAGCGATCTAATCATAGTTCATAATAAAACCAAAAAAGCACCAAAAATCATAGATCGTTAAGCTCACGTAGCTACAAACATTTCTAAATAACTATGTCTGCTTTAGAATTATTTTTTGTTAAAAAAATGAATGTCTACACATAATTTTTGTTAATGTTAAATTTTTTTGTTGATTTCTTTATATTTATTTATTTATTTTTATACTGTCTTACGTTCTAGCTCACACCCCACATCCCCCCTCCAAAAGCCCTCTGCGCTCCCTTCCAAACATTTTCGTTTACTCTTACTCACTACGTATAACAGTACATATTTTCAGTGTCTACTAAAAAAATACAGTTTAAATGTTAAAAGATATATGTGTGGAAGTGTGTATGTCAGCAGCAGTGTGTGTATAAATGTGTTTGAGTATTTGTATATGATTTGAAAATAAACGAAAAAAAAAAAAACTATTTGACCCATTTTCATTATCAAGCATAAGATTAATTCTAAACAATACAAAACGTAACAGAATTAAATATACAAAAAAACAACAACAACAACAATTGTATAAATATATAATAAATAATTTTTATTGACTCACTTAGAGATACAAAACAGTGCGCTCGCTGCTTTTATGAGACACATGTTTGGTATCTAAACAGCAACAAAAACAACAACAAGAACAAAACTTAATGTTATGTATTGTTGTTGCAGCTGTAATCAAGTTTTTTTTATATATTAAATTTATTTTGTATAAAAACTGGTGGCGTTTTAAAATGCGTGAGTGTGAAGAGACTTTATTTAGAATTTTATTTAAACATAAATAAATGCATTTTTATAAAAAAAAACCTTTTTGTATACACATTAATGTATACAAACATAAGTATGTTTGTAATCATTTTTATATGTATGTACATAATTATGTTCTCTAAACTTAAGTGATAACAAAAGTTTGTTCTCTTTTCGCTTTTACTCTTCGCCACTAAAAAGCATGGGGGAGTTCTATGTTGTCCACATTATTACATGTGTAAATTGTAATAGTAATTTATGCGTTCGCCGGAGAGAGGAAGTGGTGAGATATCAAATGTATGAGAAGAGATATCAAGATTTGTTTATTTTACTTTCAAAGCTAAAGAAATTCTTTCTTTTTTCAAGTTTTTTGATCTTTCTTTTTGTTGGATTTTTGTAAAAATTTTCCACTGCTCTATTTAATAAATTGTATAAATTTTGTTTGATTACCTAACTTAAAAGATTTGGAAATCGAAAACAATCTTAATATCATTGAAATATTTGAAAGAGATTACATAATATGGACTATAGGAAAGGATTATAAAATAGTCTATAGTCTGGACTACGGAATAGTCTATAGTCTGGACTATAGATAAGTCAGTAGTCTGGACTATGGAACAGTCTATAGTTTGGATTATAGAATCGTCAATAGTGTGGGCTATAGAATAGTCTATAGTCTGGACTATAGAATAGTCTATAGTCTGGACTATAGAATAGTATATAGTCTGGACTATAGAATAGTCTATAGTCTGGACTATAGAATAGTCTATAGCCTGGATTATAAAATAGTCTATTGTCTGGACTATAGAATAGTCTATAGTCTGGACTATAGAATAGTCTATAGTCTGGACTATAGAAAAGTCCATAGTCTGGACTATGGAATAGTCTTTAGACTGGACTATAGAATAGTCTATAGTCTGGACTATAGAATAGTCTATAGTCTGGACTATAGAATAGTCTATAGTCTGGACTATAGAATAGTCTATAGTCTGGACTATAGAATAGTCTATAGTCTGGACTATAGAATAGTCTATAGTCTGGACTATAGAATAGTCTATAGTCTGGACTATAGAATAGTCTATAGTCTGGACTATAGAATAGTCTATAGTCTGGACTATAGAATAGTCTATAGTCTGGACTATAGAATAGTCTATAGTCTGGACTATAGAATAGTCTATAGTCTGGACTATAGAATAGTCTATAGTCTGGACTATAGAATAGTCTATAGTCTGGACTATAGAATAATCTATAGTCTGGACTATAGAATAGTCTATAGTCTGGACTATAGAATAGTCTATAGTCTGGACTATAGAATAGTCTATAGCCTGGACTATAGAATAGTCTATAGCCTGGACTATAGAATAGTCTATAGTCTGGACTATAGAATAGTCTATAGTCTGCACTATAGAATAGTCTATAGTCTGCACTATAGAATAGTCTATAGTCTGGATCATTGAATAGTCTGTAGTCTGGATTATAGAATAGTCTATAATCATGACTATAGAATAGTCTATAGTCTGGACAATAGAGTAGTGTATAGTATGGACTATAGAATAGTCTGGACAATAGAATAGTGTATAGTTTGGACTATAAAATAGTCTATAGTCTGGACAATAGAATAGTATTTAGTTTGGACTATAGAATAGCTTATAGTCTGGACTATAGAATAGTTTATAGTCTGGACTTTAGAATAGTCTGTAGTCTGGACTATAGAATAGTCTATAGTCTGGACTATAGAATAGTCTATAGTCTGGACTATAGAATAGTCTATAGTCTGGACTATAGAATAGTCTATAGTCTGGACTATAGAATAGTCTATAGCCTGGACTATAGAATAGTCTATAGTCTGGACTATAGAATAGTCTATAGTCTGGACTATAGAATAGTCTATAGTCTGGACTATAGAATAGTCTATAGTCTGGACTATAGAATAGTCTATAGTCTGGACTATAGAATAGTCTATATTCTGGAATATAGAATAGTCTATAGTCTGGAATATAGAATAGTCTATAGTCTGGACTATAGAATAGTCTATAGTTTGGACTATAGAATAGTCTATAGTCTGGACTATAGAATAGTCTATAGTCTGGACTATAGAATAGTCTATAGTCCGGACTATAGAATAGTCTATAGTCTGGACTATAGAATAGTCTATAGTCTGTACTATAGAATAGTCTATAGTCTGGACTATTGAATAGTCTATAGTGTGGGCTATATAATAGTTTATAGTGTGGACTATACTATAAACTATCGTCTGGACTATAATCCAGACTATGGACTATTCTATAGTCCAGACTATAGTACAAACTATAGTCAGGACTATGGAGTAGTTTATAGTCTGGAGGATAGAGTAGTCTATAGTCTGGACTATAGAATGATCTATAGTCTGGACGATAGAGTAGTCTATAGTCTGGACTATAGAATGGTCTATAGTCTGGACTATAGAATAGTATATAGTCTGGACTATCGACTAGTCTATAGTCTGGACTATAGAATAGTCTATTGTCTGGACTATAGAATAGTATATGGTCTGTATTATAGAATAGTCTATAGTCTGGATTATATAGTAGTTAATAGTCTGGACTATAGAATAGTCTATAGTCTGTACTATAGAATAGTCTATAGTCTGGACTACAGAATAGTCTATAGTCTGGACTATAGAATAGTCTATATTCTGGACTATAGAATAGTCTATAGTCTGGACTATAGAATAGTCTATAGTCTGGACTATATACTTGTCTATAGTCTGGACTATAGAATAGACTATAATCTGGACTATGGAATAATCTATTGTTTGGACTTTAGAATAGACTATAGTCTGGACTATGGTATAATCTATATACAGTACAGACCATGGACTGTTCTGTCTGGACTACTTCCATAAATACACAACGCGTAATCGATAAAATGTTATAAAAAATATACTTTAAAATCAGGCTTAGACAACGTGTTGCTTATAAATTTGCCTTTGCAACATGTTGCTAAATCAAATAACTTAAAAACTACCTTAAAAATATAAGAAAATATAAACACAATTTACCTATTGATGTCATAATTTTGATGTAAGTATGTTGGACAATTTTTAAAGGTGGGAAGATGTTTAATGAAATTTCAATAAAGAAAATTTTGTAAAAAAATTTTTGAAAAATTTTTAAACAAAATTTCTTATTAAACCAAATAACATGCTAAATTTAGGAATAACAGCCAATTGTTGTAGGGTAAAGGATATATATTTTTTTTAATTACAGTCAATTTTAAGGTCCAATAATAAACATGTTGATAAGCCAATTGTTTTTGTTTTTTTTTTATATATAGAAAAATTTATTGTTTTTGTTTTTTGAAAATTTGGCACTTTTTTTACAATTTTGTTTAATTTTTAAGGTAAATTGCGTTTTTTGAGATCTTTTAACTAGAAATAAATAAAAAAATTATATATTAAAGAGGAAGTTGTTATAAAGAATTTTTAAAATGTTCGTTTTAGGGGTTGGGGAAGATGAAAGGGGTTAGTTGCAAAAATACTAACGACATATTGATGGTTTTAAACGCGTTGCCTTTTTACGATAATAACAATTGTAATTGTTGTAATGTATATTATTGTTGTTATTGCATTTTGTACACTTTATTGACGAAGTTGTTGTTGGCGCTGATGATGATGATGTTGCTGATGATGACGACGATGATGATGTGGGTATGGGAATTTTTGTAAAATGATCAAATTGATCGTTATTTTCATTAAAATCATGTTCATTTGTATCCGTTTCTTGTGCACAATTACAAATTGTAGTTGTAGAGTTTAAGTTAATATTTCCATTACCATTGGGTGTACATTTCTTTAGAAGAGTTTTATTTAAAGGAGTTTTTATAATACAGGCGGTATTTATTGTACAATCTTCCTCTTCTTCGCCTGGTTCATTATCCTGCTGTTCATCAACATTTTGTGTTTCTTTCTCTTTTAGTTGAGCTTCCTGCAGCTGATCCTTTTGTTCTTTTTCTTTTTCATTATCTTCATGTTGTTGCTGTGCTGTTAATTTCAAATGATCGCCATTGGTTTCCTTAGAATCATGTACATAATGTTGACCATTTTGTTTGACAGCACCGGCTGCTGCATTAGTTTTGTCCAGTGTTGTTGTGGCGGAGTCTTTGGTTTTAAGGAAAAGATCATTGTGTTTTAAATCACATAAATTGACATTTTCATTGGAATTCGTTTTAGTTACATGAAGATTAAGGCTTGAATTGTTGTTGCTAATAGAACTAGTAGTGTTGCTAGTGCTGCTGTTGTTGTTATTGTTATTATTATTGTTGTTGTTGCTTGTTGATTTTGTTAATTCAATGGCCGTTAATTGCTGCTGCTGTTCCACACTCATTTGGAAGTTTTATTTTGGGGTTTTTTTTAATTAAGTCTTTTGTATTTTTAGTCAATTTTAACTGTTATTTTATGCCGCAACATGTTGCTTAGATTTTTAAAGGCAATATGTTGCTTTTCTTATTTTAAAGTTGTAAAAACACTTTTGATTTCTTGTTATTTGTCTTTGTTTTAGAGTATAATTTTTATATTTTATTGATTTTTTATTTAATAATAGTTTGGCAACATGTTGCTAGAGTTTTATTTTGGTATTTAAGCCATTTTCTTTTATTTTATTACACTGTTTCTTTAACATTTATTAAGTTTTGGTGCAACTTTATATTTATAATCACTTTTCGAAATGTTTAGTAATGTTTTAATGTATTCATAAAAATTTTTTTACAGTTTTTGTTGTTTGCATTCTTTTGTAGCTTAAGCTACATGTTGCTAAACATTTTATGAAATGTTTGCAAACAAATTAACAGTTTTCTTGAAGTATTATCTTTATTATTTACTTTTGTTAAAGAATTTTAGTTTACAATGTTGTGGTTTTGTTTAGCAACATGTTGCTTAAAGTTTTTCTTTACAAAATTTACTTTTTTCTTTTATAAAATTGTCTATTTTTTAGCAATTGTTGTTTTGAGAGATACTTTTTTCAATCACTTGGGTTGTACTTGAATTTAGAACTACAAATAACAGTTTTCTTCCAATCACTTTTTGCTTTGAAAATGTTCTGCAACATTTCTTTAAATGTCAGTTTTTTATTGAGAATTGTTCCAGTTATGTAATGTTTTATTAATGATCCAGGTTTCACACTGGTTTTTGTCTACACTTTTGAAAACATTTAGTAAATTTGTTTAGAAACAAAGTTTATTGTAGTTCAGAAATAGATGTTTAGTCACATGTCTACAAACATGTTGTCATGTGCTTTAGTCTTTCCTTTTTTTAATTATTTATAGATTTTTTTCACTTTTTAACTTTATTTTGCGTTTGAAATGTTTAGCAACATGTTGCTGTTTAACAAAATTCGTTCGATTCACTTAAGTAATAACACAAATATCAGTTTAAACACTTCTTTACTTGTAAATTAGGTTTCTCAAATGTTTGTAAACTTGTTTAGATACATTTTATTTTAACTCTTTTTTAAAGTCTTTGCTATTCAAGAATTCTTTGAGATTTTTTTTTAGTTTATTGTTTTTATTTTTGTGTCAAATGTTTTGTAACATATTTAGCAACATGTTTTTTGTGATATTAAAAATTTTTAAATGTTGCTAAACATATTTTTACTTTATTTGTTTATATTTTTTAATAAAAAATATTGATTTATTGATTTATTATTCATAAAGTTTATTTACAGTTAATTATACTTTATACAAAACCAGTCTTTTAATGTTGAGGATTATTTTAAATTGTTTAGGCAACATGTTGCTTATTATATTTAAGTCATTTTATTTCAATAATTAAAGAATTTTCATAAGATTTTAAGTGGGTAATAATAATAAACCACACATTTTCTTAAAAGTTTTTTGTTTCGAAACTTTTTATGAAAATTTGATCATTACAGCAGTTTTTTTAATTTATTGTTTATTAAGGCAGTATTTTTATATTTATAATATTTATTTAGCAAAACTTTTTTTTGTATAAAAATGTTTATCAAAACCTGTTTTTTATAAAATGTTTCTTCCTTTAAATACCAGTTAAATGCACTTATGTTTTGTATTAAGGTTTTTTAAAGATTATTTTTTATATATATTTTTTTAAAAATTATTTTTTAAATTTTTTTGAATTTATTTTTAAGTTTTTAATTGTTTTAAGTTTTAACATTTCCAAATGAGTGTTTTTTGTTGTTTTTGTGCTTTTCTTTTGTGAGTTATTAAAGTTGCCTTTAAATGTTTAGCAACATTTTGTTTATAAACTTGTTTATATATATTTTAATTTTAAATTTTATTGAATTTTAAGTCTTTTTTTTTTAAGGGACGGAGTGTTTTATTTATTTAATTTATGTACATTTTTTTTAAATATATATTTTTTAGGAAATTATTTTAAAATTTTTCGAAATTTTTTATTTATTGATTTTTTAGCAAAAATTCGTAATATTTTCTGTTTAAAAATATTTAAAATAAATATTTAGAATTAAAATTTAGTTATTGTATAAAAGTTTATTTTTTATTAAATTTAAGGCTAAAAAATTATAGATTTTTAAAAGTTTATTTAAGTGATTTTTATAAAGTAATTAAACTGTGATCGACTATAAAATGGAAACTTTTCAAAAACAAATGTGTTTGGTTTGTTTTTTCTTAATTTTAGTGTTTTTCGAAAGCTTCTTATCTTAAGCGATTGATAAAATTTTTGAAAAAAGCTCTTCTACAGAGAAATTACTTTCCTATTGTGTTTCAAACCTCTTTAGGGGATTGAAAAAGTGAAGCTTTTGAAGTTATCATAGATCAAAGGTCTTGTTAAAGCTTTATTTAGAAAAGGATCTTTAATTTTTTTAATCATTCTAGTTACTTGAGAAACGAAGCATAATACTGATAGGTTTGTTATCAAAATGGTTGAAATCTTAAAAGCTCCTAAAAAGCATTCTTAGTATAATATCAAGATTCCGCACTTTGAAAAAGCTTTTAAGACTTTCCTAATGCTTTAGTAGCTTCCGCTAGATCATTGTGTGAAGAATGTGAAAGAATGTTGCAGTTTCTTTTGAATCATAATCAAGTAGAAAGAGAAACAAATTTTGTTGCTGAAAGAATTGTTCTCAAAAATGCATGAAACTGTTAAAGCTCCCCTAAAGCTAACTTAGCTAAAAATCAAGATTCCACACTTTGAAAAAGCTTTTAAGACTTTCCTATTGTGCAGAATATGAAAAAATTTTGCAGTTTGTTTTGAATCACAATCAAGTAGATTAAGAAACAGAGCTTGCTGCTGATAGAATTGTTATAAAAAAGCTGTTACAAATCTAACTTAGTTAAGAATCAAAAAGCTTTTAAGACTTTCATAAAGCTTTAATAGCTTCCGCTTGATGATTTTGTGAAGAATATGAAAAGATTTCGCAGTTTGTTATGAATCACAATCTAGTAGAATTGCTGACAAAGCTTGTTGCTGATATAATTCTTATTAAAAATGTATGAAACTTTAAAAGTTCCCCTTAAAGCTTTCCTAATGCTTTAGAATCTTTCTATTGACAATTTTATTCAAGAAAGTGAAACGATTTTCAGATTTATTTTGAATCATAATCAAGTAGATTAAGAAGCAGAGTTTGCTGCTAATAGAATTGTTATCAAAAATGCATGAAAAGCTCCCCTAAAGCTTATTTAGTTAAGAATCAAGTTTCAGGGCTTAAACAAGCTTTTATAGCATTTTTAAGAATGATTTAATATCGTTCATATGATCAGATTTATTTATACACATTTTCTATAATTTAAAAGAAAGTTTTAAAGCTTTCTTTAGTGTAAAGTTTATTAGTTTATTTTGAATCAGAGTTATCAAAAATACTGATTTGCAGTTATTGGAATTTTTTTAAGTCCATTTAACTTGTTTAACTAATAAACATATTTAGTAAAGTTTTTAGCTAATGTGAACACAGTAGTTTTCATTTGTTTTTAAATAAAGTTTCTTCAAATGTTGAGTGCTTTTTGAAAATATGGAATTTTTTTGAAAACTTTAATTTTTGCATTAAGTTATTTTTAGAGTGAATATAGTCCAATAATTGAATTTTATTTTATTCATCATAAAATGTCACTTTTATCAGTTTTTTTTATTTTTTGATATTTTTCAAAAAGCTTTTTTTTACAATTTTAATGTTTTTAAATATAAAGTTTTTATAATAAATATTATTGCGTTTTTGCACAATTATTTTAGTTATTTTTTAAACTTTTTATTAAACTGTCTTTTTATAAAAATTTTTCATTATTTTTAAATCATTTTTATTATTTTTTTTAGAAAAAAATATTTTTTTAATTTTTTATTTAAATAATAATAATTTTTAAATTTTCTATAAAAAGTTTTTTGGTTCAATTTATTTATTTTTTCTAATAATTTTTATTGTTTAAATTATTTATTTTAAAATGTTAAAAAAAATAATAGATTTAATTTTTAAAATGTTTTTTTTTAAGTTTTTTATTTTTAAAAAGTTTCTTTTTTTAATTATTGTGTTCAAATTTTATTTGTTTTTTTTTAATAAAAATATTTTTTTAATTTTAAATATTTTATTTTTATAAAAAAACCTTTAAAGTAATTTGTTTTTCATTTTTTGTAAAAAAATATTTATTTTTTTATTTTTAAGTCCAAATTTTTAATAATTTATTATTTTTATTTATTTTAAAATTTTTTTTTGTTATAAATTTAAGCCAAAAATGTTTTAAATTTTGTTCTTTTTTATTTGTTTTTAATTTTATTTATATAAAAAAATTATTTGAAATATTTTTTTTATTATTTTAAGTCGAAAATTTATTACTTTTTTTATTACGTTGTAAAAAAATATATTTTTTATAATTTGTATAACAATTAGAATTGTAATTTAATACCAATTTATTGTTTTTTAATTATATAGTTTATTTATTTTTTATATATTTTAATTTAATATTTTTTTTTATATTTTTTAATTTATTGTTTATGTTTATTAATTACTAAATAGTTTTTCCATTTTTTTAATATTTTTTTTTTTAATTTTGATTATTTATTTCATTATTAAAATTGTTAAAATAACAATAAATATTAATTATTTATTTTATAAAAATTTAAATTAATTTATTTAATTTTAATTTATTTTATTTTATTTTAATTAATTTTAATTTATTTTATTTTATTTATTTAATTTTAATTTATTTTTATTTATTTAATTTTAATTTATTTAATTTTATTATTTATTTTATTTTTATGTATTTAATTTCAATTTATTTTATTTTTATTTATTTGATTTTAATTTATTTATAATTTTTTCTTCAATTTTTTATTTTATTTTCAATGTTATTATTATTATTATTATTTTGTGATAAATTTTATTTAATTTTTAATTCCTCTGCTTTTTTTATAAAATTTTTACATCCACGCCAACAACAACTCGAAGAAATTAGTATTTAAAAAAATTCTTAGAAAAAAAAAAAATTAAAAATAAACACCTTTTTTGTAGAAAATAAAAATAATTTTCAATAAATTTTGTTTAAAAAAATTTTTTATAACAAATTGTTTGTTATTTTTTCACACAATAACACTTTTTGCACTTGATTTCCGGTTACCGGGACATAAAAAACTACAACAATAAACGATTGAAAAAAACGCGGGTTTTTTAAATAAATTTTTATAGATTTATTTTTCTATTTTTTTATAATTATTTAAAATTTTTATAATTTTTTTTTAAAGAAAAAATCTTGTTTGTTAAGCGTTAAAATTCTTCAAATGGTATCCGCCGAAGAAAGTTTAACATACTAACAGTTGTTAAAGTTTAATTTTAAAGTTACAGCATATTTTGATATCATTAAATAAAATGTTGTTGTTTTTGTTTGTAGTTGTAGTTGAATTTTTTTGTTTTTGTTTCGATTTGAAATGTTACCGTTAGAGTTTGTATAGAGTAAATGGAAAATGTTATAATAGAGTAAGAGTTTTTATGTAAAATATATTTGAAAAAAAAAACATAAAATGTAACACACTAACACACACACACGAACACATAATCAAACTAATACCACGGCAAACACGAACGTAATGTAAAAAAAAAACAACGTTAGAGAAGAAAAAAGCAAAGCAAACAACATAAAAGTTCTTGCTTGTAAAAATGATGTGGTTGTTGTACTAGATGTTGCTATTTTTACTATGTTGTTGTAGTCTATTAAAATATTTTCTCTTGTTTCTTGTTGTTGTTATAGAGTAAAAGTAAGTAGTTAGAGTATAAATAACCCGCGTTAAACGTGCGTTTAGGCGAACGGTTTAAAGTGAAATGAAAGGAGTCAACGAAAGAAAGCCACCAACAAGCGCCAAAAACTATTTCATTTGAAAAATCTATACACAAACCCAACAGCAGCAGCAGCACCAGCAAGCAACATGACGACTAACTGACACACACTTACACACACAAACTAACAGCTAGCTCTAGCTACATTAACATAAACATTTTTCTATGAGTACAAAACAACATTTGAACAAAAAAAGAAATAAAACAAGAAGCCACCGCAACAGAAACCTACATAAATTAAAAAAAAAAAAACTTTTTTTTTAAATTTTCTAATGC
Source organism: Lucilia sericata (assembly GCF_015586225.1). Lineage (NCBI taxonomy): Eukaryota > Metazoa > Arthropoda > Insecta > Diptera > Calliphoridae > Lucilia > Lucilia sericata. The sequence continues at coordinate 26,569 of NW_023994941.1, forward strand.
TTTTTTTTAAAGAGCATATACATAATACAACAATATAAAAGAGTTTCACCTACACTTTATTTAAAAGACATGGGCCAGCAAACCCCAACAAACTAACAACTTACTAATACACCAACTCTCCCTTAAATAGACATAAAAAAAACAAAAACAACAAAACTTCCACTCTCACTTAAAACAAAAATTACTTAATACAATACTTAGAAAAAGAGAGTTTACACAAAAAAGAAAGAAAGCTTTACAAACAACAACAAGCGCATGGGAAAAACTAACAATTTACAGTTAGCTATAAAGAAAATTCCTCACTTACACTTCAAACACACACACATAAACACTTGCACTGTACATGCCTAAAAAAGCTTTAAATTTCTTTTAAACTCTTAAAAACAAAACATACAGAAACAAACAACCAGTTCTCTCTCTAGCTCTCATCACTCTTATAAAAAGCTTTTGTTTTTAACCAACAACTAATGAAGTTGCCGGCTTGTAAACATTGCCTCTCTTCCTAACTCTAACACATGTTAAATTAACAGTTATCTCTTACTGTTAACTTAACATTTGTTTACATGTTATTTAGTGTTTTTTCTTATAAAACAGTGTGTATTTATAAGAGCAAGAGCTCAAATGTTTACATTTCATTTTCTCTTTTATTAAACTAAAATTACTTAACCATTCTATTTCTCTTTAAAATAACAGCATTTCTAAATGAAAAAAAAGCTTTCCTCTTTTCAAAAAATTTCCTTTTCATAAGCAAACACAAAAGCAACAAAATTTCTTTTCCTGTTTTAATATCAAATGGGGAAAATACAGTATTTTCTGATATCGAAAAATACCGCGGTATTCCCGACGATATTTTCGGTGCTTTTTCTAGATCTATGGTGTAGTCTATAGTCTAGTCTATAATCTAGTCTACTGTCTAGTCTATAATCTAGTCTACTGTCTAGTCTATAGTCTAGTTTATAGTCTAATCCATAGCATAATCTATAGTCTAGCTTATAGTGTACATAGTTCATAGTCTAGTCTTTACACTGTTCTATCCTAGTTTAGACTATAGTCTAGTCTAGGGTCCAGTCTATGGTATACTCTATAGTACAGTCTTTAGTGTAGTCTATAGTGTAGTCTTTAGTATAGTCTATAGTGTAGACTATAGTATAGTCTAGTCTAAGATCTAGTCTATTTTCTAGTTAAAGTCTAGCCTATATTCTAATCTATAGTATATATTCTAGTCTATAGTGTAGTTTATAGTCTAGTCTAGGGTCTAGTCTATGGTCTACTGTATAGTAAAGTCTTCAGTCTAGGCTATAGGCCATAGCATAGCCTATAGTCTAGTATACATAGTTTATAGCTTCGTCTGCAGGGCAGTCTATAGTCTAGTCTATAGTCTAGTCTAGTCTACAGTCTAGTCTATAGTCTAGTCTATAGTCTAGTCTATAGTCTAGTCTGTAGTCTAGTCTATAGTCTAGTCTATAGTCTAGTCTATAGTCTAGTCTATAGTCTAGTCTATAGTCTAGTCTATAGTCTAGTCTATAGTCTAGTCTATAGTCTAGTCTATAGTCTAGTCTAGTCTATAGTCTAGTCTATAGTCTAGTCTATAGTCTAGTCTATAGTCTAGTCTATAGTCTAGTCTATAGTCTAGTCTATAGTCTAGTCTATAGTCTAGTCTATAGTCTAGTCTATAGTCTAGTCTATACTATAGTCTAGTCTATAGTCTAGTCTATAGTCTAGTCTATAGTCTAGTCTATAGTCTAGTCTATAGTCTAGTCTATAGTCTAGTCTATAGTCTAGTCTATAGTCTAGTGTATAGTCTAGTCTATAGTCTAGTCTATAGTCTAGTCTATAGTCTAGTCTATAGTCTAGTCTATAGTCTAGTCTATAGTCTAGTCTATAGTCTAGCCTATAGTCTAGTCTAGAGTCTAGTCTATAGTCTAGTCTATAGTCTAGTCTATAGTCTAGTCTATAGTCTAGTCTATAGTCTAGTCTATAGTCTAGTCTATAGTCTAGTCTATAGTCTAATCTATAGTATAGTCTATAGTCTAGTCTATATTCTAGTCTATATTCTAGTCTATAGTATAGTCTATAGTCTAGTCTATAGTCTAGTCTATAGTCTAGTCCATGGTCTAGTCTATAGTCTAGTCTATAGTCTAGTCTATAGTCTAGTCTATAGTCTAGTCTATATTCTAGTCTCTAGTCTAGTCTATAGTCTAGTCTATAGTCTAGTCTAGTCTATAGTCTAGTCTAGTCTATAGTCTAGTCTATAGTCCAGTCTAGTCTATAGTCTAGACTATAGTCTAGCCTATAGTTTAGTCTAGTCTATAGTTAACAGTAAGAGATAACTGTTTGCTGTCTAGTATATAGTCTAGTCTACAGTCTAGTCTATAGTCTTGTCTAGTCTATAGTCTAGTCTATTCTATAATCTAGTCTATAGTGTAGTTAACAGACTGTACAATCGTCTATTCTATATACATATATGTCTATTGTCTGGTTTATAGTCTGGTATAAGGTCTACAGTCTAGTCTAGGTTATAGTCTGTACAATTTATTTTATATTTATGTATATAGTCTGGTATATACTCTAGTCAATAGTCTAGTATACAGTCTAGTCTATAGTCTAGTATACAGTCTAGTCTATAGTCTAGTATATAGTCTAGTTTATAGTCTGATCCACAGCCTTGTATATAGTCGGAGTATAGTCTAGTTATCAGTATTCCAAAATTTCAATTTTCATTGCCTGAATAAAATGAATAAAAATTTAAATTTTCTTTTCAAAATAAAAGCTTTTAGAGTAACAATATACTTATTACAACAAAAATAGTTAAATAATTTCTTTAATAATACAAACAACATCAAAAAAATGTAGTTTAAATATTAAATGCAGCCATGCAACTATCTATTTATATAAAATAGTGTGCTTGTGCCCCAGTGTCGTTGCAAGTCATTTTTGTATTAATAAAACTTTGTTTCAGGTTTGCTTTTTTTTTTTGCTGCACTTTTATCTTGTCTTGGTAATTTTTCCTTTAGCTTAAGTTTCATTTATTTTTGGTGTTGTTGTAGTTGCTTTGGTATTAAATAACATGAATTGTTTTTGTTGCAGTTGTTGTTGTATGCTTTTCACTTCCTGATGTCTTAGGTTTGCAATATGTTGCTATGTATTTGTTTTTGTGCAGTTTCTTTCTTGTTCACTAAACAAAAATCACTTTTATTTTTTTTTAAATTTCTTGTTATAAATGAGGTTTTAAATTAATTATGTTGTTGTTTTTTTAGCAAAGTAAGCAATAAAATCAAAAGAAAATTATTAGTTTCTGGTTTTAATAAATATTTACCTATAAAATGCTTAAAATTCATGTGAATGATTAGACTTTAAATGGCATAATAACAATAATAAAAGAGGCGGTACTTTATTTGGCTTCCATTAATTACCCATACAAAAATTATAAGAAAAGCGGGTGTTAATTTAAAGAAATTTGAAATATTTAAAAAGAAATTTTGAATTAAACTTTAACACAGTAAGAAAATTGGAAAATTTTAAAAAGTTTTTTAATAAAATATTAGTTTTAATAATTTAAAAATTTTCTTGAAGCAAAATACTGTTTAAGCAACGTTTTAGCCATAATTTACATATTTTCTGTTGGAAATAGTGTTACAAAGAAAATTTCCTTTCTAACCATGAAATAATTTTGGTGTGGTGAGTTTCTTGAGAAATTCACCACTCTCCAAAAATAGCTGAAAATGCTAAAATATTAAAAATTTGTAATATAAAAACCAATATAAACAATATTTTTTAATAAAAAACAATTTTATTAAAGAAAAAACCTTAAAAAATCTTAATTTTTAGCTTTTTCCTAGCCGTGGTCAATTTCTTATAAAACTCACCTTACCTGGATTTTTAGTTTAAAGAAGAGGAAGTGTATAATTTGATAAATAACTAGGGAAAATGTTCTTTTAGTGTAAAAACATTTTCAAGGTGTGGTGAATAAACTCCAACATTTTAGTTAAGAAAAATAGGTGTTTTAAAATGAATTTTATTGAAGTTAAGCAATATTTTTATGTTATTAAACATAAAAACTTACATATGCAGCATTTTTCCAGGCGTGGTGAATTTCTTATGAAACTCACCACACTTTAAAAATGACTCATTCAGAAAGGAAATTAGCGTAGATTTATAAAACTTGAATAGTTTAAGAAAAATTAAGCTTAAAATACTATAAAAAATAAAATTTATAAGAAAAAATTTATAAAAATTGTATTAAAAAAGTTTTAAGTTGTTAAACTTAAGATCTTCCTAATCATTCAAATGTTGCTTCATTAAACTATCCCTGTATGAGTTTGAAATGTATCATCCATTTCTATAAAACCCCCTTTCCCTCTGTCCCTTGCATATAAACCAAACTGCCTGCCCACACTAGTAAAATGTATTGAAAATGAAAACAATAATAATAACAGATCAAATATTCATGACTGTTTTTGTACGTACAACATTTTCGTACATACTCTCGCATATAAATTGTAAATTGCACATACACACGTCCATACACACATGCATATTTACATGGCAAGTGAAAGTTCTGCACATATAAAAACAAAACCAACAAAATAAATACACAAAAAAAAACATGTACATTTTGTTATTACATACACTCGCACTCTACACTCATTCATATTGACTTACTCTGTGCATTCACAAAAAAATATATATAACAGCAAAAACAACAACAACAAAAAACTGTGAATTACAAAAAAAGTATAAACGAACGAACGTCCGTGACATCGATTACGTACATTGAACGTTGAAAATGTTGTGTCGTCGTCGTAGTTGTTGTCGTAGTCGTCGTATGTAATAGCAACAACAACAACAGCAACAATACTAATAATAACAACAACAATAACAACTAAGGCAAAGCAATAACAATAATACAACTAATACATTATTATTACACTTACTCTTCTATCCCCCATAAAAAAATTCCGAATAACTTTACAAATATACTGCTCGTAATTATAATCGTGTAATCACACTCGTTTTAAACGAAGCCTAGAGTAGCATTTAACATTTCTATTAATCTTTAAGAGAGTGTTTGTAGTATATGTGTGTAAATATTACAGGTGAGTAAAAGTGTATTTGTATGTTACCAATATTTAATTGAATAAAGTAAAGATCAGATATGGATAAATCCAAAGGATTTAACAAGTTTTAAAGGATTTCCTTTAAAAAAATTTCCTGAAAAACAAAAATTATTTTCACAAATTTTGTTTAATAAAAGTACAAATCATTTTTTAGCAAGCTACTAGTTTTTATTTTTAATAATCGCAATTATCCAGACCTGTCAAATAGATAATTTCATATAATTGAATGTATTTGTTGTTGGCAAGCATTGTTGATTTGTTTTAAGCCAAATGTGTTGGTGTAAGTGAACGTGCTTTGCATGACAAATTCATACATACAAACAAGAGTAAACTCTACAGTGCAAAATATTAGTAAACACGTTTGCATTACATTATTTTACATTAGCAATGGTCAGGCTTTTGCAAAAAAAAGGCAAAAAAAAAAAACAAATAAACACTCTCCAACAAAAAGCAAATACAAATTAAAAACAACAAACAAATGGAATTAACACATCAACACACTCATACTCAATTAATGAATTTACGAATGAAGACTGGAAAAGTCACTAAAGCAGAATTAAGGGAAAACAAGGGAAAAAAGGGAGCGGAAGGAAGGCGGGGCAGGAGAAAGGGGGGGGAGAAAGGCACCAACGAAAGGGAACGAACCAACGAACGAACGAACGAAAAGAACGAACGAACGAACGAACGAACGAACGAACGAACGAACGAACGAACGAAAACGAACGAACGAACGAACGAACGAACGAACGAACGAACGAACGAACGAACGAACGAACGAACGAACGAACGAACGAACGAACGAACGAACGAACGAACGAACGAACGAACGAACGAACGAACTAACGAACGAACGAACGAACGAACGAACGAAAAACGAAACGAACGAACGAACGAACGAACGAACGAACGACGAACGAACGAACGAACGAACGAACGAAACGAACGAACGAACGAACGAACGAACGAACAACGAAACGAACGAACGAACGAACGAAACGAACGAACGAACGAACGAACGAACGAACGAACGAACAAGAACGAACGAACGAACGAACGAACGAACGAACGAACGAACGAACGAACGAACGAACGAACGAACGAACGAACGAACGAAACGAACGAACGAACGAACGAACAACGAACGAACGAACGAACGAAACGAACGACGAACGAACGAGAACGAACGAACGAACGAACGAACGAACGAACGAACGAAACGAAACGAACGAACGAACGAACGAACGAACGAAAAACGAACGAACGAACGAACGAACGAACGAACGAACGAACGAACGAACGAAACGAACGAACGAACGAAAAGAACGAAAACGAACGAACGAACGAACGAACGAACGAACGAACGAACGAAAGAACGAACGAACGAAAAACGAACGAACGAAACGAACGAACGAAGAACGAACGAACGAACGAACGAACGAACGAACGAACGAACGAACGAACGAAACGAACGAACGAACGAACGAACGAACGAAGAACGAAAACGAACGAACGAACGAAAACGAACGAACGAAAACGAACGAACGAACGAACGAAGAACTAACGAACGTAAACTAACGAACTAACGAACTAACTAACTAACTGAACGAACTAACTAACTAACGAACTAAACAACTAACTAACTAACTAACGAACTAACTAACAACAAACTAAGAACTAACTACTAACTAACTAAACTAACTAATTAACTAACTAATTTACTAACTAACAAACTAACTAACTAAAATATCCTTCGGGGCTAGTGTTGCAGCACCTAAGATTCTTTCTCGACGAGTCCTTAGTGGGATAAGCATCTTTGTCTGACATAACCTTGTGGGATACCAAAGAATGGCCGATAACTGGGCGATGAGCGCCTCTATTTGCTAAGCTTTCCGCCCGTTCGTTGCCAGAATGACCTTCATGGTCGTGTATCCAACATATTGTTAATTTGTTGTTTTAACCCCGTTCATTCAATGAGGACACACAGTCCATCACAACACCCCACCTAACTTCATACGAAAGTAAGGCCTTGAGCGCTGCTTGGCTGTCTGACATTATGTAAATTCTCAGACCTCTTAACACAGATGAAGATGGCGTAGATTTCCGCCTGAAAGATAGAGGGATATTTTCCCATGGAGATTGCCGTCTGGAAGTTAGGACCACAAATGCCTCCTCCAGTATCACCATCTGTGTGTTTGGACCCGTCAGTAAACCATACTTGATCAGCATTTTGCTGCCACCATGTATGATAACTTACTAACTAAATTATAAGATAAAATTCACTAGGATGTGTTTTCTTTAGAAAAGCTTCTGTTTAGAGAAAGTTTTCTTTGCAAAAGCGTTCGAAAGGCTTGTCTATAGAGATTTCTATAGAAACGTTAGAACAGTTTCTCTAGACAGAGTTTCCTTTAGAAAAGATTCCCAGAAAGTATCTTAGATATAAGAAACCCCCAGTTCTTTAGAAAAAGTAAAGTTTACTATATAGTAGTAGTAAAGTTTCTCTAGAGTCTAGAGAGATTTTTCCATGAAACAATACACCGCGAAAAGTTTTTTTTTTCCCTAAAAAAAGTTTTCTTACGAAAAGTCTCTTTGGATAACATTCCTGCTCGAAGAGCTTACAAAAGAGCTTTAATACACGTTTGATTTCAATCATAACAGAGAGCTAATTTTTAACTTTCTGTCTATATCTGCTCTATATCGAGTTTCTTTACTTAAGTATTATCAATTAACTTTAAAAACTTTTAAGTTTTACTCTATACCATTTTAAAATACTTTTATTTCTGCCCTCCTATCTACAATAATCAATTTACTATTAACTTTTTTTTGCAGTAGTTCAATTCGTACCATCAATGTTAAGTGTAAACATTGTTTGCCAAAAAAATATTGTCAATTTTTGTTTATTTACCCCCAGTTAACGGTTTATTTTTTGTTTAACTAAATATAGAGTTGGAAAAAAAAGAAATAAAACTTTATTTGCTGTTTTTTGAATGATAATTATTTTGATTTTATTGGTCAATTAAGGTGTTTATGTTTCGTTTTTTTTTTGGTTAGTTGTGAATGCGGAAAATTTTTAATTTTTTTGTATGCAGACATTTTGTTTTTTGAAAAAGTAATTTGTTAAAAATATTTATAAACTTTTATTTTGAGGTCTTTAGAGCAGGGTTTAATTGTGAATTAAAAGTGTATAAATGTAAATTAATATTAATATGTACAAATGTATATAATTCAGTTATAATAATTATTTCTATTGAAACTTTTAAAGTAAGTAAAGAGTAATTTTTAAATCAATTTCGTTATCGTGTGATATATAACTGTATGTGTTCAATTTATAAAGAAAACACTCTATAAGGTAACATTCTACAGAGAATTTTTTTGGAAGAATACTGTTTCTAAATGAATTAATTTTCGGAATATTTTCTGCAGAAAAATTAGTTTTTAAAGAAACTTGCTAAACAAAATTCTCTTTCTTTTGTGAATCGGAAACTCTTATGGACTCTTTGTTAAAATCCATAATAAATTCGCGGATATCATATGCTTTTCCAGTGGGGACTGAATGTTAATTCGGTAAAGTTTTCACAAAAAATAGAAAAATTCTTAAATATATAGAACCCTGTTTCCAAGTCAGGTTGATAAAGACGCGATAGGATTAAGGCACTGTGTACTATGTAGGAAAGCTAAGGTAGGAAATGGGTCTCATAACTGAACTAGAACTAAACTAGAACTGAACTAGAACTGAACTAGAACCGAAATAGAACTGAACTAGAACTGAACTAGAACTGAACTAGAACTGAACTAGAACTGAACTAGAACTGAACTAGAACTGAACTAGAACTGAACTAGAATTGAACTAGAACTGAACTAGAACTGAACTAGAACTGAACTAGAACTGAACTAGAACTGAACTAGAACTGAACTAGAACTGAACTAGAACTGAACTAGAACTGAACTAGAACTGAACTAGAACTGAACTAGAACTGAACTAGAACTGAACTAGAACTGAACTAGAACTGAACTAGAACTGAACTAGAACTGAACTAGAACTGAACTAGAACTGAACTAGTACTGAACTAGAACTGAACTAGAACTGAACTAGAACTGAACTGAACTAGAACTGAACTAGAACTGAACTAGAACTGAACTAGAACTGAACTAGAACTGAACTAGAACTGAACTAGAACTGAACTAGAACTGAACTAGAACTGAACTAGAACTGAACTAGAACTGAACTAGAACTGAACTAGAACTGAACTAGAACTGAACTAGAACTGAACTAGAACTGAACTAGAACTGAACTAGAACTGAACTAGAACTGAACTAGAACTGAACTAGAACTGAACTAGAACTGAACTAGAACTGAACTAGAACTGAACTAAAACTAAACTAGAACTGAACTAGAACTGAACTAAAACTAAACTAGAACTGAACTAGAACTGAACTAGAACTGAACTAGAACTGAACTAGAACCGAAATAGAACTGAACTAGAACTGAACTAGAACTGAACTAGAACTGAACTAGAACTGAACTAGAACTGAACTAGAATTGAACTAGAACTGAACTAGAACTGAACTAGAACTGAACTAGAACTGAACTAGAACTGAACTAGAACTGAACTAGAACTGAACTAGAACTGAACTAGAACTGAACTAGAACTGAACTAGAACTGAACTAGAACTGAACTAGAACTGAACTAGAACTGAACTAGAACTGAACTAGAACTGAACTAGAACTGAACTAGAACTGAACTAGAACTGAACTAGAACTGAACTAGAACTGAACTAGAACTGAACTAGAACTGAACTAGAACTAGAACTGAACTAGAACTGAACTAAAACTGAACTAGAACTGAACTAGAACTGAACTAGAACTGAACTAGAACTAGAACTGAACTAGAACTGAACTAGAACTGAACTAAAACTGAACTAGAACTGAACTAGAACTGAACTAGAACTGAACTGAACTAGAACTGAACTAGAACTGAACTAGAACTGAACTAGAACTGAACTAGAACTGAACTAGAACTGAACTAGAACTGAACTAGAACTGAACTAGAACTGAACTAGAACTGAACTAGAACTGAACTAGAACTGAACTAAAACTGAACTAGAACTGAACTAGAACTGAACTAGAACTGAACTAGAACTGAACTAGAACTGAACTAGAACTGAACTAAAACTAAACTAGAACTGAACTAGAACTGAACTAAAACTAAACTAGAACTGAACTAGAACTGAACTAGAACTGAACTAGAACTGAACTAGAACCGAAATAGAAGAACTAGAACTGAACTAGAACTGAACTAGAACTGAACTAGAACTGAACTAGAACTGAACTAGAACTGAACTAGAACTAGAACTGAACTAGAACTGAACTAGAACTGAACTAGAACTGAACTAGAACTGAACTAGAACTGAACTAGAACTGAACTAGAACTGAACTAGAACTGAACTAGTACTGAACTAGAACTGAACTAGAACTGAACTAGAACTGAACTGAACTAGAACTGAACTAGAACTGAACTAGAACTGAACTAGAACTGAACTAGAACTGAACTAGAACTGAACTAGAACTGAACTAGAACTGAACTAGAACTGAACTAGAACTGAACTAGAACTGAACTAGAACTGAACTAGAACTGAACTAGAACTGAACTAGAACTGAACTAGAACTGAACTAGAACTGAACTAGAACTGAACTAAAACTAAACTAGAACTGAACTAGAACTGAACTAAAACTAAACTAGAACTGAACTAGAACTGAACTAGAACTGAACTAGAACTGAACTAGAACTGAACTAGAACCGAAATAGAACTGAACTAGAACTGAACTAGAACTGAACTAGAACTGAACTAGAACTGAACTAGAACTGAACTAGAATTGAACTAGAACTGAACTAGAACTGAACTAGAACTGAACTAGAACTGAACTAGAACTGAACTAGAACTGAACTAGAACTGAACTAGAACTGAACTAGAACTGAACTAGAACTGAACTAGAACTGAACTAGAACTGAACTAGAACTGAACTAGAACTGAACTAGAACTGAACTAGAACTGAACTAGAACTAGAACTGAACTACTAGAACTGAACTAAAACTGAACTAGAACTGAACTAGAACTGAACTAGAACTGAACTAGAAGTAAAAGATGTTTTCGTTTTGGTAATTTATAATTTTTTTTTAAATTGTTGTTATTAATTCAAATGGAGTTGAAATTTTTTTTAAACTTACCCGACCACACAGCTGAGCCAGGCATGGTTTGTGTTCCTTGTGTTACTTTGTTGGACGTAATTTTTGCAATATTTTGATTTTTCCAAAATTGTTATAATTAAAATTTTTCAACAATTAAATGCTTTTATTTTTAAGATTTAAAAAATCTTTAAGATTTTTTATTAAAATTTAACACTTTTCTAGCAATTTTTTTTTAATTTTCAAAAATTTTTTCCATTAAACTGCTTTTAAATAATTCTAGAAGTTTGTGTTGAAAAAGCAACATTTGGTTATGCTGTTCGTGGAAATATTTGAGACAACATGGTTAAGGTTTTTTTTTTTTATAAATTTGCAATATTTTTTATTTTATTAAAATTTTTAAGTTTTTTTTTTTTTAATAAATAATTTGTTTTATGTGATTTTTCTTTAACACTAATATGGCAGTTTTATTATAAATTTTTTCTTCAAATTTAAGTGTTTGGTTTTTAACATTTTCCTAACACTGTCTTAGAGATCACTGGCAAATGCTCTTCTTTAAACCTTTACTCTTTTATGAGAAAACTCTCTTTTTTGAAAAAAAAAACACTTTTTTAGTTTGAGGAAAAACTATTATTATTTTCACACAATTTCTTTAAAAGAAAAACTCTCTCTTGTGTTTGATTTTCAATGGCTTTAATAAAACTCTCTTTAAAGAGTTTTTTTGATTTTTTTTATAAATTTTTTATTTAACTTTTTAAAAGTTTTTTGATAATTTTTAATAATTTTTTTAACAATTTTTCTTTAATTTTTAAATCTTTTAATATTATTTTACGAATTGTAATTTTTTGTCTGATTTTTCTTTTTTACGTTTTATCGCCACAGCAGCAACCGCTGCAGTTTAACACTGAGCGAGCTTGCGAGCATTACTACTACTGCAACTTGTTTTATTTTTGTTGTTATTTTCTGCTGCTGTTGCTCGTACAATTTTTGTCTAAAACATATGAAAAAAAATCTCAAATTTTATATAAAAAAAAACATTCAACCAACTTTTAGTTTCATTTCAATTTCAGTTTCTTGCGAATTTCTTACAGCCAAAAACATCTCGTACCACTACCAGCACAAAGAACGTTTATGAACAACAACAAAACTACGGTTTACGCTCAATAAAACCCCATACAAAAATTGCCGCATTTTGTTAGTGTTGGTTGGTAAAAAGCCCCCCCAACAAAAACAAAGTATATAAACATGTTTATAGACAGTTTTGCTGCTGCACTTTTATTGTTGCTTGCAGTTTTTCTGCAATCGGTTTAGTTTGCTCTTTCTCTTCGGCGGCATCTCTCTCTCTCTCGTTTTAAGTTTATAAGAAAAAGGTTGTTTTACTTGTTTTTTTTTTTCGACTGGCGAATGTGTTGGCAGGTTTCTCAATAAACAGATTTGACACCCTTTTTTTTTGTGAATTATATGACAAATATGGGTTAAATTTTTTATTGACATATTGCTGCAATGAGAGAGTGTTAATTTATGTTTGTGACAGTTTGGTTGTAGGCCTAATAAACATAAATTATTCTAATCATATGAAAAATTTTAACAGAATTGAGTTTTCGATATTCAGGGCGTCAGGAGTTAAGTAAAGAGGACCAAGTGTCCTCTTTCAATTTCTTGAAAGTTAGGCCAACTTAGTAATTTACTTTCAAGTCAAATAGCAATACAGTATTGTTCAAATCCTGAGCAACTTTAAAGCAATTCAATTTGAAAATGTCGATTTCTGATCCTGCTCTTTAAAACGCCACATATGACCAAAATCCAAAACATGGATTCAATTACCATATAACCAAACATAGACCTATTCTAAAAATTTGTAACCTTTGACCTTGTTAGGGAATAGTTTTAAATTGAAACTTAATCTTCAGAATTTAAAGAATATTTTTCCTTAAAAAAGTTTAATTCAAATCCTTAAGCAAATGTCTCAAATTTGATAACTTATTAAGAGAAATATTAAATCAACCAAAGTTGACCTTTGACCTTGGAGAGAAATACATTAAATTTGAAATACAATCTTCAGATTTCGGGTAATACTGCTATAAAGTTTCACTCATACTCTTGATAATCACATTGTTAAGCATCATTATTTTTTAAGACAAATCCAAAAAACTATAAAAGTTGACCCTTGACCTTGAAGCAAATAGTATGATCTCTTTAAGGAATATATCTTCAGAATTTAGGGAACGTTTTTCCTTAAAAAGTTTCCTTGAGCAAGTGTCACAAATTTGCTATGTTCTTATGAGAAATATAAAATTTAACAAAGTTGACCTTTGACCTTGCAGAGAAATACATTAAATTTAAAATAAAATCTTCAGATTCCCGAAAATATTTCCATAAAATTTCACTCATACTCTTGATAATCACATTGTTAAGCATTATAGGACAAATTCTAAAATCTTTAAAAGTTGACCCTTGACCTTAAAGGAAATACATTTGGTCTTAATATGTATTTTTTAGACTTTAGGATTATTTTTCCTTAAAAATTTTTATTAAATTCAAATTTGATAACTTATTAAGAGAAATATTAAATCAACCAAATATGACCCTTGACCTTGCAGAGAAATACATTAAATTTGAATTAAAATCTTCAGATTCCCGAGAATATTTCTATAAAGTTTCACTAATACTATTTATAATCACACTGTTGAGCATAATTTTCTGTGAATACAAATACTATAAAGATTGACCTTTGATCTTGACTATGAATACAAATCCTCTACACCATAAAATTTGACCCTTGACCTTGAAGAATATACTTTCATCTCAAAATGTAATATTTTCACGTTAGGGAATATATCAGAACATCCTAAAAACACATTGTAATTCATTGCTAATACTAAATAATTTGACCTTTGACCTTGCTATAAAACTGTTTGAACTTAAAATTTAATCATTAGACTTTAAGGAATTTGAAACGTCTAGCAATTGAAGTTTTAACTAAAGTCTTCAATATAAACTTTATAAGACATTCAATATTTATAAGAAATTTCTAATATTAAGCAAATTTAACCTTTGGCCTTACAAGATTAAAATTCAATCTTTAGACTTCAAGGAATATTTCACGAAACTTTTAACAATTTTTTCTTAATAAACTCTTTGTACAATTAGTGTACAATTTTAACTAAATCGCCTTTTCTGGCAACTTTTTAAAGAAATTGCTTTTTTTCAAAAGTTCGACCTTTGAGCTTTTATATATTTTTTGAAAGATAATTTTCTATCGTTGAGAATATCTTTGTAAAAATAATAATATTTCAAAAATTTTCGGTTTTTTATTTTTTATTTCGAAAGTATTTTCAAACTTTTTTGGACCGATTTTTGATGTTTATAAGTTATTAGGAAGATATTGCGGTAAAGTTAGGAATACTGTTGTAACTAGAACAATATTTGATAAAAGTTCCTTTAGAAATGCTTGAAATATTCCATAGTCTACTTTTAAATGTATTTTCAAACTTTTAAGCCGATAACATAAACATTTTTGAACCGATTTGGGATGTTTATAACTTTTTAGAAAGTCAAATCTGTATACATAAGAATTCCATTATTGGTAGAACAATATTTGATTAAATTTCTTTTAGAAAAACTGACGTAATTCCGATTATAACATTCAAATGCTTTCCAAAACTTTAAAGCCGATAACTCGAAAATATTTTAAGCGATTTGTGATTTTGAAATATTTTTAGAAAGATAATTCTATATACATGGAAATAACATTGTCACTGGAACAAGTTTTGTTATAATTTCTTTGAGAAAGACTGAAATAATTCTATCTACTCCTTTGGAAGGTATTCTGAAACTTTAAAACCGATAACTCGAACATTTTTTAAACGATTTTTTGATTTTTCTCACTTTAAGAAAGGAAATTTTGTTGAATATATGAAGCTGTTATAAACGTTAAAATACTGAAGAATATTCCTTTGGGAAAAACTGCTAAAGTCTAATGCCGATAACTCGTTAATTTTCTAAACGATTTTTTTATCATTTTAACTTTTTAGAAAGATAAAGATATATAGTTAACGATTCTATTAAAACTACCTCGAGTTTAAGTTTTTTATAAAATTTTTAACGCAATACGGTTTAAATTGATTTCTTGGTGCCGCAGTACCGTAGTCCTTTGTCATAGAATTTTGATCTTTTTACCCAAAATTAAGAGTAAAGTAAACATTTAAGTAACGGTTTAGAAACGTTTTTTGTGCTAGTTTTTATTTTGGTATTTATTTGTAAAAACTGATTTTTGTTTGAAATTTTTGAAGATTTTTTTATTCACTTTTTAATTATTTTTTTTATAAATTTTGAATTAAAAACTTTTAGAAAAAGTATTATTTTATTGTTGTCTATTTTTGTTTTACGTCTATTTAAAATTTTTCAAAATTTTTTACAATTTCTTTTAACACTTTTTCTTTAAAAAAAATCACCTTAATTTTTAACACATTTTTTTTTAAATTTTATCTCATTTAATTTATTTTTTTGTATCAATTTAACGAATTACAATTTGTTATTTAAATTTTTTTTTGTTTTAATATTTTGTTTTATGTTTTGCCGCACGCACGTACATAAACCAAATTTTACACTCTACTATGTTGCATGATGCACTCTCGTATGTGTAAAAATACAAACGGAAATTGCAACTGACGACAGTCATCATTATCAACAAAAATCCGCAAACGTTTTTTGTTCGAAACAAAAAATGTATACGAAACAAAAACTAACAACAACAGCAAACATAATTCTATAATAAAAACTGAGAATTCTAGGCAAAACTCTCAAACATTACGCATACACCTATGTAGGTGGGGGCTAGGGGAGTATATACTCCGACGCTTTTTATTGCAGTGTTCTGTAAAAGAAAACAACAAAACAAAAACTGGTACAAATTGTATGCATTTTATAGAAGAAACAACAACAATGAAATATAAACAAACCAAATTTGTGTATGTGTGTGTTTTTAAGAGGCAAAGTTGTGAGAATGTTGTGAGAGAGACTAAATAAAACAGTTAATTTATGAAAAAGGAGCAGATTTTGCTTAACAAAAACTCATTTTTTTAAAATTTAATTTGTTTTATTAAAATTATTAAAAATTTTAAGAAAATTGTCAAAAAGAGTCTAGAAAAGCATTAACGAAACTGAGAGAGAGAGAGTATCACAACATTTGCAGTATTTCTGTTCGAAGGGTTACCATTGTATATTTCAATTAAATTTTGTGCTATTTTGGTCTAAAAAAATTTTGAATTTCAAACTACAACCCAGCGAAGAGAGGGGGTAGCACTTTTCAGAGGGACACAGTAAATGTTGCCTTAGTGAAAGAGTCAATCACCGTTCGAAGGTCAGTAGTTTATACAACATAAGAGTCCTTGGTTATGTTAGAAATGTTGATGATGATGAAGAAAGAAGAAATAAAAAACTGGAACAAATACTATATATAAAGGATATTTTCAGTATTAACTGTACAGATATATATTATATATAATGTTATGTATGTGTGTGTGTATTTGTAGTTAGTACAAATTGAATGGTTTAAGTCATAAACAACATGACCTTACTCAATACGAACAGCAGTGATATAGACCATGTATTTTGAATAACAGCGGGTTTGAATGGCACTACAATAGGGAGAAAAAAATTGAACAGAACTATTAAGGTAAAAAACAGCAACAATTAGAAAAAATTGGTAACTAATAGAACATAAAAAGCTGTATTTCCCCTTAAATCTTAGATGACTTTCATAATCCATTAATTGGATTAAATTTCCTGACACCAAGTAACCGGTAGTTAAGTGACTAAT
The DNA here is from genome assembly GCF_015586225.1 of Lucilia sericata. NCBI lineage: Eukaryota > Metazoa > Arthropoda > Insecta > Diptera > Calliphoridae > Lucilia > Lucilia sericata. The sequence continues at coordinate 43,689 of NW_023994941.1, forward strand.
TAAACGGTTACTTCACCATTTTTTTGTAAATTTTAGCTTACAAATTGGTATAAATTTATAAAGAATTATAAACGAATAACTAAAGTTAAAAATTGAAGCTAAACAGAGCGAGTAACCGTTTTATTTCTAACGAATAAAATAAAATTTTTGTCCCAAAAACATTTAGAATGCATAACTTTAATAAAAGAAGCAGGAATAGTAATATGGTAATAACGGAAAAGCATAAAGTGTGATTATAAATAACAAGTAACCGTTACTAAGACGAGTACCCGGTACCAAAAACAAGTCATAACTTCTTTGAATCATTTAGAATCCTTAATGTAACATAAAAAAAGCAAAAACACTAACATAAATAAGGAGTAACCTCATTACTAATATGAGTACTCGGTACCAACTATGAGTACTTTATACTTCACAAGTAACCACATATTCAAAATCATTTAGTATCCATAATTTTACTGTGAGAAAAACTAAAACTTACTAAGATGTGTACCCGGTACCAAAAACCACCACTTTGAAATAATTTAGAATTTTACTCTGAGTACCCTGTACTTCACAAGTAACCACTTCTTCAAAATCATTTAGAATCCATAATTTTACTGTGAGAAAAGCTAAAACTTACTAAGGTGTGTAACCGGTATCCTTTTCTTTAAAATTATTTAGAATTTTAGATCATAAAAGCATAAAATGTGATTTTAATAACGGGTACCCGTTACTATGACGAGTACTCTGTACTAAAAATAAGTACTCCAGTACCCACTTCTTTGAAAGTAAATAGAATTTTACATCAGAAAAACATAAAATGTGATTTCAATAGCGGGTACCCGTTACTAAGACGAGCACCCGGTACTAAAAATAAATACATACTTCTTTAAAATCTATTAGACCCATTCATTTTACATTATAAATACAAAATAGTAACAAAAGTTTCACGTACTCGTTACTAACACGAGTACCCATTATCGAAATGGGTACTCATTTGCTATATAACGTTATAGTCGATTTTAGTTTATGTCACTTATTCTAAATCTTTAAATTTTACAATTTTCATTAAAAAGTTTTCAACAAACCGTTAATTACAGAAATAAAATAATCGGTAACCGAATGTTTCTTTCCTAAGAAATAATCAAAATCATTTTGAAACCAAAAAAAAAAAAAAACGAGTACCCGGTACATAAATGAGTATTTTTTCCTTATAAAGCTTTAACTGCTTAACTATATTATAATTTACATAACAAACTCATGAAATTTTAAATATATCACAAAAATTTTTTTAAGTAACCGGTATTTAGTAAAATAAAATAACGGATAATCGATAGTTTTTCATGAAGTTTCATCAAAAATATTTATAAAACCAAAACTGTTTGATGACAAACACAGAAATAGATATTTAAAAAACGAGTACTCGATACCAAAACGAGTACTTGGTACTAAAACCAGTACTAGCTTCCTTGTATAGCAAAAATTTGTCAAATCTATTACAGTTTAAGCTTTTAACTCATAAAATTTAAAAAATTTCATTAAAAAGTTTTAAAGTAATCGTAATTTAAAAACATATAATAACGAGTAACCGATTATTTTTCATGTTAAATCATCTAAATCATTTAGAAATCGAAATTTTTTTTAAACAAAAATGCATAAAAAGTAATTTATATAACGAGTACTCGTTACCAAAACGAGTACCGAATACATAAATAAGTACCCATTTCTTTGTATAGCTCTAAATAGTCAAATATATTATATAAAATTTTAAATGTTCTATTACAATTTTTTTAAGTAACCGTTATTTACAAACCTAAAATAACGGGTAACCGATTATTTTTATTATGAAATCATCTAAACTATTAAGAAAACAAAAAAATTTTATAGATAAATACCAAAACATAGATATAAATAGCGAGTAACCGTTTTTAAGATGAGTACCCGGTACAAAAACCAAGTACCTACTTTGTTGTTTGTCCAACAATTTTACAGTTTGTGCTTTAATTTCAAGAAAATTTAAAGATTTCATTAAAATTGTTTAAGTAACCGTTACTTATAAACATATATACTTATAAACATATTTACTTCTTCATGATAAATTATAAAAAATATTTTGAAAATGAAAAGTAAAGAACAGTTATATAATAAAAAAATCGCATATTACGCACTTATTTATTGTAAGTAACCGGTTACTTAATAATTTAAAGTGCAAAATTAATGAAAATTTTTATAAAAGTTATCTATTGCTGAAGGAAATGCATAATTATGTTAAAATTTGGAAAAAAAATCGAATAATTAACATAAGTAACCGAATTTATTGTAAGTAACCGGTTAATTAATAATTTCTTGTTATTTTAATATGTAAAATTAATGAAAATTTTTATAAAAGTTATCTATTGCTGAAGGAAATGCATAATTATGTTAAAATTTGCAAAAAAACGAATAGTTAACTTAAGTAACCGATTACTTATTTATAATTTATACATATTTTTAGTATTTTGTAGTGATTATTTATAGAGATTTGTAAAAATATTGTAAATTTCTAAAGAAAATGTAAATTAGAGCAAACATTTGTCATGAGTAACCGATTACTTTTAAAATTTTTGCGATTTATTTCTTAGAAGTAATTGGTGTTCAATGACTAATAAACTGTTAGCATGTTTTTACTTTGAATGTAAAAAATCCATAATTATTTAAAAAATTTATAATAAAATATTGAGAGTATTGATATGGTAACGGTTACCCGTTACTTATTGCACTTATTTAACAAAAAATTTAGATTTTTGTAGTAACCGAAATCATTTTATTTTATTATAAATGCTGGAAATGGTTCAAAAACATATTAAGCTACAATTTTAATACGAGTACCTGGTTACTCAAGTTAAAAATCTGAAAATTTGTAATTTAATTTTAGTTTAAATTAAAAAAATAGTGATGATTTAAAGAATTTATAATGAAATATTGAAATGTATTCATTTGGTAACGAGTAACCGGTATTTGTTTGGATTCATTAGGCATTATAATGGGTTCTAAAAGGTTTATTTAACATTGTTCTCTTATTTCTTTTGAAATTAAAATTGCTTTCGAGTAACCGGTTACTCGACGTCTTGTTTTAAGTCATATTTTTACAGTTTTTAGAACTTTTAGCTTAAACTTAGTTTTGAAAATTTTGTTCAAAATTTCGTCATTTCAAAACGTCATTGCAGCAGTGTCGCCATTAATTTTTCGCCAAAAAACACAAAAACCTACTCTTTTGTCTGAGACCCCCTTAAAACACCTCCTAGCAAGCGAAACCCTCTCTCTCTCAACAAACACCAAAATAAACCTCTCTCTCTTAACCAACAAAATTTATGTTGATAAAAAGGCAACGAAAACAACAAAAACTACGACAACAAACCATGCACTTTACACAATAATGTTTTTTTTGCTGTTTTTTTTTTTCAATACGAGAGCTTGACACAGTCACACAGATACACACCAACACACACACTTGCAGTTAAACAAATATTAACTAATACAATTATACTCGGTTAACTCAATAGCATCTCGTGTATATAAAATACAATACAAAATATAAACGTAACGTCAGTTTAAAAACAACAACAACAGCAGCAGTGTGCAACACAACATATACACACACACACACAATCATCAGCACTATCACTATTCTAATGCAACAAAGTCAATACAGTATAAGTTCAACAACATTTTCATACAAAATCCTTGAGAGTCATTGAAAAAAATGTACAAAAACGTATAGAAAAAAATTAAAAAAAAAAAGAAAAATAAAAAAAGTTGTAAATAAAATAAATAGAAAAATATAGATTGTTGAAAAATAATAGAATGAGTAAAAAAAAGTAGAAAAACTAAAACTAATTGTATGTGTGTGAGTCCGTCCGTCGTCCATACGAGAAATATTAGAAGCATGTAGAAGAAAATAAAGTGCAATAGACAATTTTTCATTTGAGACAGACAGACAGATAGATTTTTTTTAATGATGTGTTATTATTTTGGAAATGGGAAGAGTTTTAGTTACAAGAAAGGCAACAACAAAAGTAAGATTGATTATAAATAATATTGGAGGAAAGTGTTGCAAAAAAAATTGGAAACAAAGATGAAATATTTTCGTTAAAAGTCAAACTGGGAAGAGTTTTATGAAAATTTGAGAATGAGAACAGTTTGAAATTATATATTACTTAGAATCAAATTTGAAAACAAGGATGAAAAATTCTTGTTAAAAGTCAAACATACATATAAATATTGACAATTTTGTGAAAATTTAAAATTGGGAACAGTTTCAAATTATGAACTAATAAACAGTAAGTTTTTTAGCATACTAAGAAAAAGCAGTAAAAGTCAAATAGGGAACAGTTGTAAACCTACTTGTAAATATTGGCTATTTCTAAAAAATTTAAAAATGGGAACAGTTTTAAAAGTATAAACCAACAAAGAGTAATGATGGCAGATTGTATATGAAACAATAAAAACGTTCTAGATTTTATGTTTAATAGCATAAATGATACAATTTTAAAGTTTAACAAAAGTGGGAACAGTTTAAGAATTATTGCAATTTATAGAAATTGTGTTAAAAAATCACTCATAAAAAATCACAAAACTGTGTCAAACTAAACTTCAGTGATATTTTTAATATAAAGGAAACAGAGAACAGTTAAATTTTTTGCTATTAATACTTTAATGAACTTACGTATAACAAAAACTACAAAAATTAGGATTTTGGAACACTTTTTGAATGGGAAGAGTTTTTTAATGTCTGCCAATTTAACTAGAAATAAATAAAAATGCATTAAAATGTATTTAAAATTGAAAATAAATTGTTTGTTTAGAGAAAAATTGAAAATGGGAACAGTTTTGTTTTAGTAATTTTTAGGAACTAGGAACAGTTAAAAAAAAATTTAATAACTTTTTTATAAACTTAAATCCTTAATGTATTACAAATACCAGAAAAATATATGATTTTGGAATACGATTTTAAATGGGAAGAGTTTTAAAATTTCTTACTTAGCACCAGAAATTGTAGCAAATTTAACTGGGAATAGATAAAAATGCTTTAAAATGTATTTTAAATTGAAAATAAGTTATTTATTTTAGAAAAATATAAAAATTTAGCTTTTTCCTAAAGTGGGAAGAGTTTAAAAGTTGTCTGATAATATTTAAAATAGCAAAGCTCTTGTTTGGGTTTAAATGTAAGCTGGTCTCTTATAGTTTCGAAAGTGGGAACAGTTTTGTATGACACTATCAATGCATGTTTTTAGTAGTAACTATACTGGGAACAGTTTAAAATCAACCCATAAGTTTTTCAAGAGAAAAAGTATAAATTGCTTCAGAAGGAACAGCTTTAAATTGTTTGAAAAGTTTAAATTGTAAAAAATTGGGAACAGTTTTGTAAAAATTTAAAGTGAGAACAGTAGGTTAGAAATACTTTCTTCTTAAACAAGTTATTTGTTATGGTAAGATGACTATTTCTTATAATAAATTAGTAAATGTTGCAAAGAAAAGAATGGGAACAGTTTTTATATTAAAGAAAAATGTTTTGAATGTTCATTTTGACAGACAGACTTCAGTTTAGAATGAAGTGAAGCGTTCTGCAACGATCCTAATAAACAGGACGAATCAGTTGCATTCTGTACATGTTTCCTGTGGAACAGATTCACTACATTTGGTCTGCGATCGGTGTGTTTCAAGGGCTCATTAGTAACATAACATAATGGGTTCCGAGTTTTCCCAAAGTTCCCCTGTTTTGTTGCAATAAATTTCAATATTTTTAAGTGAGAACACTTTTCAATTTAATAATAATGTGGGAAGAGTTTCTTTTTTTTTAAACCAACAGATTTTGAACTTTTACTTATCAAGTGGTCGTAAACTATAACATTTATCAGCAAAATTGAAAATTTCTATTTTAGAAAACTACAACAAATACTGGCAGCAGAACATACAAGAAATAGAGAGTGAGAGTGCAGCAAATGTTCTCTCAACTGCATAAAATTGCAATAGAGAGGCTGTATAATTGTCAGAGCTACCATAGTGAAAAAGTTTCCTATTAGAAACTTTGCTGAAAAAATACCGTTGTTTTTAGCAGAGGGACCGAAAGAAACGTCAGAGGGTAGAAGCAAACGAAAGAGTCAATCACCGTTCGAAGGTCAGATGTTGGGAGTCCTTGAGTATATAAAATAACTGGAACAAATGTTATATGTATAAAATACAACAGCAATACGCAGTACCCACAATAAGAAAGAAAGTACAAACTACATACATATAGTTTTCAGAAAATTGTAGAAATAACAAGAACAATAACAACGAATATATGCAATGCATGTATAAATTTGACGTACTTTTTGCATTGTCTAGGTATGTAATCAAGAGGTATGGTTGGGTAGTTGACAAAAGGTTACAAGGTGGTATATTTACCAAATAGTATATGTAAGTTTTAACAGGCAAAAAGTTTTAAACGAACTTAACATAAGGGAGGGGGGAGGTTTATAAAGGGAAATGAAATCAAATCATTATTACACAGTTCAATATCCTGCTGCAGCAAGTACATTGCAATTCAAGGCAAATAGTTAAAATTATAAAAAAAGTGTCAGTTTTTTTTTTTTATAAATTATTTAATTGTTTATAAGAAATCCATAATTTATCATAAAAACCTACTTTTCTATACATACATATATATATATTTTTAACAAGAAAATTTATCATAATAAAAACAAACAACCCCCACATTTTAACAAAACTACACAAATAAGATAATTAACAATTTGATATAAAATTAAAACTAAAAACAAAATACAAATATCTGTATCTAACAAATAAAAAATATAATATTATAAATTTACGTACAATGACTACCCCAACAATAATAACAACAGAATATTGTTTATAAAAAATATTAAATCATGACCTACGAAAATACTAAACAGCGTATAGAAAAAAATCCATAGAATACAACACAAACAACAACAACTAGAAAACAAAATTGCAATGAACATTTTGAAAATTAAAAAAAATACATTAGAAAAAAAAGTAAAATAAAGATTTATTCAAGTAATGATGATAGAAATAATGAAACCCAGCAAAAAGTTTGAGAATAAATAGTAGAGTGAAATATTGTTTGAAAACACTAGATTATAGACTATAGACTAAACTATAGACTAGACTAAAGACTAGACTATAGACTAGATTATAGACTAGACTATAGACGAAAATATAGTCTAGTCTATAGTCTAATTTATAGTCCAGTCTATAGTCTAGTCTATAGTCTATTCTACAGTCTACTCTATAGTCTACTCTAGTCTATAGTCTAGTCTATAGTCTAGTCTAGTCTATAGTCTAGTCTATAGTCTAGTCTATAGTCTAGTCTATAGTCTAGTCTATAGTCTAGTCTAGTCTATAGTCTAGTCTATAGTCTAGTCTATAGTCTAGTCTATAGTCTAGTCTATAGTCTAGTCTATAGTCTAGTCTATAGTCTAGTCTATAGTCTAGTCTATAGTCTAGTCTATAGTCTAGTCTATAGTCTAGTCTATAGTCTAGTCTATAGTCTAGTCTATAGTCTAGTCTATAGTCTAGTCTATAGTCTAGTCTATAGTCTAGTCTATAGTCTAGTCTATAGTCTAGTCTATAGTCTAGTCTATAGTCTAGTCTATAGTCTAGTCTATAGTCTAGTCTATAGTCTAGTCTATAGTCTAGTCTATAGTCTAGTCTATAGTCTAGTCTATAGTCTAGTCTATAGTCTAGTCTATAGTCTAGTCTATAGTCTAGTCTATAGTCTAGTCTATAGTCTAGTCTATAGTCTAGTCTATAGTCTAGTCTATAGTCTAGTCTATAGTCTAGTCTATAGTCTAGTCTATAGTCTAGTCTATAGTCTAGTCTATAGTCTAGTCTATAGTCTAGTCTATAGTCTAGTCTATAGTCTAGTCTATAGTCTAGTCTATAGTCTAGTCTATAGTCTAGTCTATAGTCTAGTCTATAGTCTAGTCTACAGTCTAGTCTACAGTCTAGTCTACAGTCTAGTCTATAGTCTAGTCTATAGTCTAGTCTATAGTCTAGTCTATAGTCTAGTCTATAGTCTAGTCTATAGTCTAGTCTATAGTCTAGTCTATAGTCTAGTCTATAGTCTAGTCTATAGTCTAGTCTATAGTCTAGTCTATAGTCTAGTCTATAGTCTAGTCTATAGTCTAGTCTATGGTCTGGTCTAGTCTAGTCTAGTATAGTCTATAGTCTAGTCTATAGTCTAGTCTATAGTCTAGTCTATAGTCTAGTCTATAGTCTAGTCTATAGTCTAGTCTATAGTCTAATCTATAGTCTAGTCTATAGTCTAGTCTATAGTCTAGTCTATAGTCTAGTCTATAGTCTAGTCTATAGTCTAGTCTATAGTCTAGTCTATAGTCTAGTCTATAGTCTAGTCTATAGTCTAGTCTATAGTCTAGTCTATAGTCTAGTCTATAGTCTAGTCTATAGTCTAGTCTATAGTCTAGTCTATAGTCTAGTCTATAGTCTAGTCTATAGTCTAGTCTATAGTCTAGTCTATAGTCTAGTCTATAGTCTAGTCTATAGTCTAGTCTATAGTCTAGTCTATAGTCTAGTCTATAGTCTAGTCTATAGTCTAGTCTATAGTCTAGTCTATAGTCTAGTCTATAGTCTAGTCTATAGTCTAGTCTATAGTCTAGTCTATAGTCTATAGTCTAGTCTATAGTCTAGTCTATAGTCTAGTCTTTGGTCTAGTCTATAGTATAGTCTATAGTCTAGTCTATAGTCTAGTCTATAGTATAGTCTACAGTCTAGTCTATAGTCTAGTCTATAGTCTAGTCTATAGTCTCATCTATAGTCTAGTCTATAGTCTAGTCTATAGTCTCATCTATAGTCTAGTCTATAGTCTCATCTATATTCTAGTCTATAATCTAGTCTATAGTCTAGTCTATAGTCTAGTCTATAGTCTAGTCTAGTCTAGTCTATAGTCTAGTCTATAGTCTAGTCTATAGTCTAGTCTATAGTCTAGTCTACAGTCTAGTCTATAGTCTAGTCTACAGTCTAGTCTATAGTCTAGTCTATAGTCTAGTCTATAGTCTAGTCTATAGTCTAGTCTATAGTCTAGTCTATAGTCTAGTCTATAGTCTAGTCTATAGTCTAGTCTATAGTCTAGTCTATAGTCTAGTCTATAGTCTAGTCTATAGTCTAGTCTATAGTCTAGTCTATGGTCTAGTCTATAGTCTAGTCTATAGTCTAGTCTATAGTCTAGTCTATAGTCTAGTCTATAGTCTAGTCTATAGTCTAGTCTATAGTCTAGTCTATAGTCTAGTCTATAGTCTAGTCTATAGTCTAATCTATAGTCTATTCTATAGTCTAGTCTATAGTCTAGTCTATAGTCTAGTCTATAGTCTAGTCTATAGTCTAGTCTATAGTCTAGTCTATAGTCTAGTCTATAGTCTAATCTATAGTCTAGTCTATAGTCTAGTCTATAGTCTAGTCTATAGTCTAGTCTATAGTCTAGTCTATAGTCTAGTCTATAGTCTAGTCTATAGTCTAGTCTATAGTCTAGTCTATAGTCTAGTCTATAGTCTAGTCTATAGTCTAGTCTATAGTCTAGCCTATAGTCTAGTCTATAGTCTATAGTCTAGTCTATAGTCTAGTCTATAGTCTAGTCTTTGGTCTAGTCTATAGTATAGTCTATAGTCTAGTCTATAGTCTAGTCTATAGTATAGTCTACAGTCTAGTCTATAGTCTAGTCTATAGTCTAGTCTATAGTCTCATCTATAGTCTAGTCTATAGTCTAGTCTATAGTCTCATCTATAGTCTAGTCTATAGTCTCATCTATATTCTAGTCTATAGTCTAGTCTATAGTCTAGTCTATAGTCTAGTCTAGTCTAGTCTATAGTCTAGTCTAGTCCATAGTCTAGTCTATAGTTTAGTCTATAGTGTAGTCTATAGTGTAGTCTATAGTCTAGTCTATAGTCTAGTCTATAGTCTAGTCTATAGTCTAGTCTATAGTCTAGTCTATAGTCTAGTCTATAGTCTAGTCTATAGTCTAGTCTATAGTCTAGTCTATAGTCTAGTCTATAGTCTAGTCTATAGTCTAGTCTAGTAGTCTATAGTCTAGTCTATAGTCTAGTCTATAGTCTAGTCTATAGTCTAGTCTATAGTCTAGTCTATAGTCTAGTCTAGTCTAGTCTATAGTCTAGTCTATAGCACCTTGAGACATAAGACCCAACAAGAATTTAGCTGTGATAAATCTGGTGTGAACAGAATAAACCCTGAATACCCGAACAAGGCAGGAAAATTCAATGGTATCACTGGTATAAGATAACTTACATCCATTACCATTAAACTCCACATAGATTCCTTGTTGAATTTCCCAATTGAAATGGTGGTATCTGAGACCAGAGAGTCGCTCAATTTTCCGAGCATATTCTTGCGGAATAAGGATTAGGGCTGAAAAATGAGCGCCAAAATACCTTCAAGTTATCCTCTAATTTTCCTTCTTACGCATTCACTAGAACCAGTGTTGCCAAATTGACGGTTTTCCCGTCAAATCTGACGTTTTTGAAATACCAATTGCGGAAAAAATTGCCATTTAGCGGTTAACGTGAAATCTGGAGTTTTTTTAACAGCGTTTAGCGCTTTTGCAAGGTTGAGTTATATAGTTTTTTTAACAAAAAAACAACCATGCAATTTGTTTTCGAGAGTCGAATAACGGTTAATAGAATAAGTAGAAAGCAAAAAACAAAAACGAAAAACATTATATTTCAAAAGAATTGTTGAATTGTAGTGTGTTTAAAAAAGTTAATAAATATTAAAAAAAGAGTTTTCCAAAATCAAAAAGTGTTTAAACAAAATATTTCAAAAGAAGATTAAAAGTGTTTTTAAATAAAAAAGAAAAAAAAAAAAAACAAGTGCACATACTAAAAGTGTTAAAAAATAAAATGTAAGAATTTTTATATTTTAGTTAAGTTTTATTTTAAATAGTTTTTTTATTAAATAGATGCCCCCTCAGTATCAACAAAAGTTTCGTCGTGAATGGCTGGACCATGTTAAACTTAAAGGGTGGCTCACTCAATATGAAAATGATCCGTCAAAATGTTATTGCAAGTACTGCAAATGTGTTTTGGCCGGGAAGTTAAGTGATTTAATCAATCACTCAGAAAGTCAAAAACATAAGTCTAGTGCGTCTATAAGAGGTTCTTGTTGGCGGAAACTTGATTTTAAGCCAGAAAAAGCTGATAGCTCAAAGAAACAAGAAATTGCGTTGGCGCTATTTACATGTCAACATTCCTCAAATAATTCTGTTGACCATTTAACGGAACTGTGCAAATCCAATTTTGAAGATGGTAAACAAATACGGATGCACAGAACGAAGTGCACAAATATTATTAAAAACGTTTTATCACCGCATTTCATGAAGGAATTAAGAATCGATATTGGTAATTCAAAATACAGTATCCTAATAGACGAATCAACTGATGTTGGAGTTGTTAAACTGTTAGGTAAATTTATTTTATTTATATAAATAAATAAGTAAACAAATAATGAAATTTACTTCTAGGAATTGTAATAATATATTTTAGTGCAAGCAAAAAAAAAATAGTATCCACATTTTTGGCCATCGCAGAGGTTGAAAATGCGGATTCTGAGGGCATTGCAAAAGTTATAATAGAAGAATTAAATAGACTAAAAATTTGTGTAACTAATATGCTAGGAATTGGAGTGGATAATGCCAACGTCATGGTTGGCAATAAAAAAAGCGTGTACACGGAGCTGAAAAAGAGCGTCCCAAATTTAATTTTAATTAAATGTGTTTGTCACTCAATTCAACTAGCTGTTACAAACGCATGGAAAAATTGTATGCCAGCTCACTTGGAATTTTTAGTTAACGAAACTTATAATTGGTTTTCAAGAAGCTATATTCGCCAGCAAAGTTATAAACACATTTTCGAAGCCATAAATGATGAAAAGGTAAAAACAAATAATTTTTAAAAAAGTTAAATTTCGATACAACGAAAAATAATTCCTTATAGCTTATTATATAATATATATCAATAAAAGCAATACTACAGTCTAATCTATAGTCTAGTCTCTAGTCTAGTCTATAGTCTAGTCTATAGTCTAGTCTATAGTGTAGTCTATAGTCTAGTCTATAGTCTAGTCTATAGTCTAGTCTATAGTCTAGTCTATAGTTTAGTCCATAGTTTATAAGATTTAAAAAAAAAACGGGAACTCGACATATTTAATTCATTTTTATAACGAGGTTTGTTTTATCGAAGTTTAACTATATTTCAAAAATACATTTATTAATGTACTGCTCTTTTGAATTAAGGTTCCATTAAAAGTTACAAATATTTGTGATACTCGGTGGCTTTCGATCGAAACTTCCATTGTACGGATTCTAGACCAATGGGTTGAACTAAAAACCCATTTTGGAATTGCCAAAAATTATGAAAAGTGTTTTATGGCTGCTAAATTATATGACCTATATAATAACAACATAAATTTGCTATATCTTCTTTTTTTAAAACCAATATTAACACAAATGCAGATGTTAAATAAAAGTTTTCAGAGCCAAAACGTTGACCCTACGAAACTTTTAAATGATATGGAAGTTTCTATCAACTACTTAAAGCAGTTTGTTTTAGAGCCTGATACAGAAATTGACATCTTTACTTAAGAATTCGAAAGTTACATATCTTATAATCTCTATTTGGGATTTTCCTTTGAATCAACTTTAAAGGAACTCAATAATGAAATTGGTACAGAAACCGAAACAAGCATTAGACACGATTGCGTGAACTTCGTTGTCCGTTTAATAATACAATTAAAAAAAAGGTAAACTGTTATTAATAATTATTGAACAAAAAGAAACTTACTTTATTAACTTTAAGGCTGCCAGAAAATTTTAAAATGCTTAAAATGATAAACATACTCTCTGTCGAAAAAGTTTTAAAAACAAATAAAGATGGTATAATTCCACTTTTATCCCTATTTTACAAAAGAAGAGATGTAATTGACACTATAAATTCTCAATACAAAAGTATTATATATATCAAATGGAGTGAAGTGTCTTCAACAACTAGTTTTTGGACAGAAGTGTATACCTACAAGGACTCTGCTGGGAATAACCCATTTAAAGAATTGTCAGAATTTGCATTGGAGGTTTTGTCTCTGCCGTGGTCAAATGCTGACGTCGAACGAGTATTCAGCCAACTAAATCTAGTAAAAACTAAATTACGAAATAGGCTAATAACTAGTACTGTTAATGATGTGCTTCGTGTAAGGTAAATTTCCTTTTAACTCAAAATTTTTGATTATATATACATAAATTGTTTATTTAAATAATGTAAAAAACAATATTCTGAAATTCTAAAAACACATGTACACTATATACTAGACTACAGACTAGACTATAGACTAGACTATAGACTAGACTATAGACTAGACTATAGACTAGACTATAGACTAGACTATAGACTAGACTATAGACTAGACTATAGACTAGACTATAGACTAGACTATAGACTAGACTATAGACTAGACTATAGACTAGACTATAGACTAGACTATAGACTAGACTATAGACTAGACTATAGACCAGACTATAGACTAGACTATAGACTAGACTATAGACTAGACTATAGACTAGACTATAGACTAGACTATAGACTACACTATAGACTAGACTAAACTTAAAGAAAATTGTTGGTATAATGAAATCTAAAATTGAACATAATTAATTAATTTGAAAAATTTCGCTTTAATAATATGTTTAATAAGTTTTAATATACATAAAATTTAGTGAATTTGGTTTTTTAATTAATTAATTTTTTAATGCAAATTATTTATTTTTCAAAATTTGTTAGAAATAGTAAGTATAATGTTTTTATAAATATATTGAATTTTAATTACAGATACGGTCTCAAACTTGCAAACAAATGTTGTTTCGATTACGATGTTCCAAAATCTGTACTAAGAGAAGTAGGAACAATGGCTTCTTATAATCAAAGTGCAGAAGACTGGCTCTTTGTTTTTGATAATATGTAATTATAAATCGTAAAATTATTATACATGAATTGAAAGGCGTTTTACATTACAATACTTTTTTATAATATCATTTTTTTTCTTTTCTTTAATATAATATTCATTGTCTTTAATACAATATCCAATTTATTGTCAAAATTAAACAATTTTCATTCATGTACTATGAAATTTTTTTTGGATTTCAAAAGGGATATGTGTAAAATTATAAGGAAAATCCAAAAAGACTACAAACTAATTCTGTATTTTGTAAATTGATAATACATTTCAATACAATACATTTTAAATTAAAAAATATTTTAAGATTTCAGATTGCAATACATATTTTTAATAATACATTGTATTAATACAAAATCCTCTGATGTAAAAAGACCATTAAATAACAAAACAATATAATAATTTAATGTTTTTATGCTATTTATTTGACGGAAATCTAGTGTTTTTGGAAAAATTAAATTTGGCGATTTCTGGCGATTTTTTTAGTCTGATTTGACGGAATATTGTGAAAAAAATTTGGCAACACTGACTAGAACATATAAAGACAATCCCTAAAGAGAGCAAATTAGGTGAAAAGGCTTCATGAACAGAAGACATAGTAATTGTTTTAAAATAGTTATTTGATCGTTATAAAATAACGCTGGGTTATTTCTATTTATTTATACTTTAGCATATAGTGATAGATAACATGCTACAAAATAATTGAAAATGTAAACAAATATGAGTAGAAAATATAAATAAAATAAAAATTATAAAGCTCAAATTTTATTAGAATTGCTAATATTAACATAAGCAGAAATACGAAGGAATTAAATCTCTAACGAACTGTTAAAAATAACACAGAGTTTTACTAAAATAAATTTAGAACAGACATCAAGAGAGTAACCAATGATCACTTCGACATCAATACTTCTGTGTGCCTAAGTATGTCTGAAAGCAAGAAAGCACTTTCCCTATTTTTCATTTAGATCCTTGAAATGAATCTCTCGGCATATTTTCTTTTATATTGATAAATTTTCTTTCAAAATAGTTTAAACTTTTCACAAGAATAAATTCTTTTAACACCTTATTCGGTACAAAAACTTATAGAAAATCTCTTCTAGATCCCATATATTCTCCTACATCCTCTTTTGCTCTTTTCCAACAAAAAATAAGCAAAACCTAACAAGTTGCAACATGCACCAACACAAAGCCATGTTAATAAATCTACTCATTATATTTGTTGCTAATAAATATTCTTACAACAAAATAAACAAAAACACTCTCAATTATCTCAATTTTTGTACTCATTAATTTTAAACTGTGCTTTTCTCACAGTGTTTGCACAAGTATTGGTAAAAATTTGTCTGTTTTTGTCGGATGATAAAGTGCATTTTTGAGCGTGTATGAAAAAAAGTAAGTATCTCATTGTTGCTGTTGCCACTGCTACATTTTGCTGTTTGCTGCACCAGCAGCATTGCTTGAGTACAATGACCACAAAATGTTTATATTGTTTTTAAGTTTATATACTTGGTGTTGTTGTAGTTGTTGCTTTTTTTTTTGTTGTATATCTGTTGTATAGTATATTAAAAATTTGACCCAGAAAAATTGACTAAAGTGCAAAATATGAACGAAAAAAACGCACTCACTCATTCGCATATTTTGTTGAGAAAGAAAACTGATACAGAAAATATATAAATAAAATAAAACAGATGGAAGCCGAAACAAAATTGTACAAAAAAAAAAAAAAAAAAAATCAACAACATGAAATACTACCAAAAAATTAACCTATTGGGGACGAGGTATGGGTAGAGAAGGGTATACCTAAAAATCTTTAAAAACAATAGGCAGAAAAAGAGACTCCAGATTATGATTCGGATTCGGTCTGGACTATAGAATAGTCTATAGTCTGGACTATAGAATAGTCTATAGTCTGGACTATAGAATAGTCTATAGTCTGGACTATAGAATAGTCTATAGTCTGGACTATAGAATAGTCTATAGTCTGGACTATAGAATAGTCTATAGTCTGGACTATAGAATAGTCTATAGTCTAGACAATAAAATAGTCTAGACTATGGAACAGTATATTGTCTGGACTATAGAGCAATCTATAGTCAGGACTATAGAACAGGCTATAGTCTGTACTATAGAACAGGCTATAGTCTGGACTATAGAACACCATACAGTCTGGGCTATAGAACACCATATAGTCTGGACTATAGAATAGTCTATAGTCTGGACTATAGAATAGTCTATAGTCTGGACTATAGAACAGTCTATAGTCTGGACTATAGACCATTCTATAGTCTGGACTATAGAATAGTATATAGTCTGGACTTTAAAACAGTCTATAGTCTGGACTATAGAATAGTCTATAGTCTGGACTATAGAATATTCTATAGTTTGGACTATACAATAGTCTATAGTCTGGACTATTGAATAGTCTATAGTCTGGACTATAGAATAGTCTATAGTCTGGACTATAGAATAGTCTATAGTCTGGACTATAGAATAGTCTATAGTCTGGACTGTAGAATAGTCTATAGGCTGGACTATAGAACACCATATAGTCTGGACTATAGAATAGACTATAGTCTGGACTATAGAATAGTCTATAGTCTAAACTATAAAACAGTGTATAGTCTGGACTATGGAACAGTATATAGTATGGACTATAAACCATTCTATAGTCTGGACTATAGAATAGTCTATAGTTTGGACTATTGAATAGTCTATAGTCTGGACTATAGAATAGCCTATAGTCTGGACTATAGAACAGGCTATAGTCTGAACTATAGAACAGGCCATAGTGGACTATAGAACAGGCTATAGTCTAGACTATAGAACAGTCTATAGTCTGGACTATAGAACAGTTGTAGTCTGGGCTATAGAACAGTCTATAGTCTGGGCTATAGAACAGTCTATAGTCTGGACAATAGAACATTCTATAGTCTGGACTATAGAACAGTCTATAGTCTGGTCTATAGAACAGTCTATAGTATGGTCTATAGAACAGTCTATAGTCTGGTCTATAGAACAGTCTATAATCTTGTCTATAGAACAGTCTACAGTCTGGACTATAGAACAGTCTATAGTCTGGACTATAGAACATTCTATGGTCTGGATTATAGAACAGTCTATAGTCTATACTATAGATTAGTCTATAGTCTGGATTATAGATTAGTCTATAGTCTGTAGTCTAGACTATAGAATAGTCGATTATCCGTACTAAAGAATGGCATATTTTCCTGACTATAGTCTATAATATACATTAAAGAATAATACATAGCCCAGACCATAGAATAGTCATAAAAACGGTTTAGTTTTGTGCGTCAATGGGTTAATAAAAAGGAGTTTCGTTTATGTATGTTAAAACCCAGAATTAAAGTTACGCATTTGTGTACGTTCACATACTTGCATTCATACGCAATGTGTTTTGGAGTCACCTACAGCAGATCAGGTAAGTATAATATGTTTAACTATAGTTTTGGCAAAACAGAGTTTCATCTCAGAAAAATCGTAGCAAAAATTTATGGAACAAACTCTGCAATAAATATATATCATTAATGCGACAGCAGTTTCCCATAAGATCTAGTTACCGGTCTAGCTCTTGGGGGAAAATAAAACTTTCATAATTAATAAGAGCTTGTAATTTAACGTCTGTTTAGAACAGAGATATATAAAGCTCTCTCATGGGTTCACATAGAAACTAGTTTTAGAAAGTAGTTACTACTTTAAGTATTCTGCCTTAGCTCCTTCAAAATTCTCTAGACACCACTCGAAAATTTTACTGCAGCTTATTGTCGAAATTTTGTTCTCCGATTTGTTTTTTTTTGTTGCAGTAAAAGGTGCTTAAATTGCTGCTATATATTTTATGGATTTTGTTTACATATGTATTTACAACCTTTAAGGTTTCATTACAAGCTAAACTGCAACTTATGTAAACAAAATTTAACGGTATTTTCAGTTATTTTTTGTTTTTGTATGGACTCAAAAGAATAACCTTAACTTAAATATGATGTTTCAGATACAAAAAAAAACTAAAAAGGAAAATATTGTAAAAAAAACTTATAAAAGAAAGTTTAATTAAAAATTTCAAGTTTAAAAGAAACCTGTTTCAAAATTGAGCAAAAGTATTTATAGATGACAACATCTAGAGATCTCTTTCGGAGGGAAATTGTGTATATATAACACTAAAGGTATAATATTGAAAATTTATGAGTTTTAAAGAAATCCTTAGCGTTTTGTATAAGTTATGGGAACAATTAACAGTTTAGCAACTCAATTAATTTACTTGTAAGATTAATGTAAAGTTAATTGTTTGACAGCTGTTTAAAAATCAATTAATATTCACAAACTATGAGATTTATATATATATATTTCTTAGAAATGGTCTTAATTACGGCACCTTAAATTGACTATATGAGTTTCAAATCGAAAATTTGTAATACTAAAGATTTCAGTATTTTGACTTTTTTTTTATAAAATCGCCGACCTTTTTATGAAAAAATATCTTATTAATTCTTAGGATTAATTTCGATTACTTTTTTTAAAAAAACACTTACCTTATAAAAAGAAAATCCAACGCTGCAAAAGGAATGCTCGCGTCATAACCTAGATGGCCTGCAATAAAAAAGGAAATATTTTAATATAAATTTTAAAATAAATTACTTAATACGTTTTATTAAAAATCTATACAAATTGATTATATTAACAATTTACATAATTGTAATTAACTTTGATCATTGAGAGTAAAAATCTCATTTGCAGATTATAATCATTACAGTTTTTTAAAAAACTTGTTAGAAAATTCAATAGAAGTTTCTATCCCGAATCTTCATGAAACAAATTGTAACTAACTAAGTAACTAACTACTAACTAACTAACTAACTAACTAACTAACTAACTAACTAACTAACTAACTAACTAACTACTAACTAACTAACTACTACTAACTAACTAACTAACTAACTAACTAACTAACTAACTAACTAACTAACTAACTAACTAACTAACTAACTAACTAACTAACTAACTACTAACTAACTAACTAACTAACTAACTAACTAACTAACTAACTAACTAACTAACTAACTAACTAACTAACTAACTAACTAACTAACTAACTAACTAACTAACTAACTAACTAACTAACTAACTAACTACTAACTAACTAACTAACTAACTAACTAACTAACTAACTAACTAACTAACTAACTAACTAACTAACTAACTAACTAACTAACTAACTAACTAACTACTAACTAACTAACTAACTAACTAACTAACTAACTAACTAACTAACTAACTAACTAACTAACTACTAACTAACTACTAACTAACTAACTAACTAACTAACTAACTAACTAACTAACTAACTAACTAACTAACTAACTAACTAACTAACTAACTAACTAACTAACTAACTAACTAACTAACTAACTAACTAACTAACTAACTAACTAACTAACTACTAACTAACTAACTAACTAACTAACTAACTAACTAACTAACTAACGAACTAACTAACTACTAACTAACTACTAACTAACTAACTAACTAACTAACTAATACTACTAACTACTAACTAACTAACTAACTAACTAACTAACTAACTAACTAACTAACGTAACTAACTAACTAACTAACTAACTAACTAACTAACTACTAACTAACTAACTAATTAACTACTAACTAACTAACAACTAACTAACTAACTAACTAACTAACTACTAACTAACTAACTACTAACTAACTAACTAACTAACTAACTAACTAACTAACTAACTAACTAACTAACTAACTAACTAACTAACTAACTAACTAACTACTAACTAACTAACTAACTAACTAACTAACTAACTAACTAACTAACTAACTAACTAACTAACTAACTAACTAACTAACTAACTAACTAACTAACTAACTAACTAACTAACTAACTAACTAACTACTAACTAACTAACTAACTAACTAACTAACTAACTAACTAACTAACTAACTAACTAACTAACTAACTAACTAACTAACTAACTAACTAACTACTAACTAACTAACTACTAACTAACTAACTAACTAACTAACTAACTAACTAACTAACTAACTAACTAACTAACTAACTAACTAACTAACTAACTAACTAACTAACTAACTAACTAACTAACTAACTAACTAACTACTAACTAACTAACTAAACTACTAACTAACTACTACTAACTAACTACTAACTAACTAACTACTAACTAACTAACTAACTAACTAACTAACTAACTACTAACTAACTAACTAACTAACTAACTAACTAACTAACTAACTACTAACTAACTAACTAACTAACTAACTAACTAACTAACTAACTACTAACTAACTAACTAACTAACTAACTAACTAACTAACTAACTAACTAACTAACTAACTAACTAACTAACTAACTACTAACTAACTAACTAACTAACTAAATACTAACTAACTAACTAACTAACTATTAACTAACTAACTGTTCAAATAATTTCAATTCCACGATATGAGTTCATCTCAACACATTCATATTCCTCCGCTCATGATGCCAACTGTCTCAAGGATATAACGCTAACGGATTTAATAGAATTTGTAACAAGTATCGGTTGGTTCCAAATCAGATATTATTTTAAGTATGGAAATTGCTAAGTGTATTACGAAGGGTTAAATGGTTTCTGAATATATCCTCCTAATAGCAAGATACTCATGTTATTCAGAAAAGTTTTCAATTTAAAATAGTTTTTAATAAATTATAAATTTATTATTCATTTATTTACAGAAAATTAACTTGTTCTAAAACAAAACGATGAGAAGGACGGACATACTGTCTTTTGAAAGCTGGCATAATGCTATAGAATTTTTAGTCCTTCAATTACGATTTAGCTAGGTCCAATGTCTAATTGTTCTTGGAAGATAATAAGCGGAGTGGAGTATGTAGAACGCATTTAAAATATTCTGAGTATGAACTTAGTTCACGATCGAAATCTGAACCAGTTACATACTTTATACACAAAATTTGATGGCTTTATTAGGGGTGTCACTTATTTTGAACACATTTCAAAGCAAATTTTATAGAGTTTAATGATTTAAATTTCCATTTGAAATTTGAGATATATAGAATCTTCAAAACTTTTTTCCAACTTACACTTTTTGAAACTAGGAAGTATTTTTATAACAATGGAATTTATTTTTTATATTTAATTTTTTTAATTAATTGATTTTTTATTGTATTTATTTTTTTCTAGAATCTAAAAATTCTTAGTTACATTAAACAAATTTTATGACAACTTTACAGGTTCAATAAAAACGAAATGACACAAGCACACCGCTAACTAAACAAGTCCGTTACTTTTTGAGCTGATGGGGGAAATAACGTTTTGTGTAAACACACGATTTGTAAACGACTAATTGTAAATTACAAACGCATTTCTAAAGTTTAAAAAGTCAAGAGCAAGTATTTAAAAAAAAAAAAAATAACAAAGTGTTTACACTAGACATAGGTAATGTATCAGATAAAATGGATTTATCAGTAAGATATATCGGTTTTAAGAAATTACTCAAGATTTTGGAAGGAAAGAAAAAAAGTGGTTGAGATAACAAATTAAGCAATTTTCTGACTAAGATAATAGCAGAAGTGATTAAATAACTTCTAAATTATATTCTGATTAGATATAGGAAAACTTTAGTTGCCCTAATCAAATTTTGTAAAAGCAACCAAAAACGCTTTTTAAACACTTTTAAATTTCTTAGTTTTTTTTTTTTTATAAAAATATTGTTGATATCTTGAAAAAACTAGCAATTTAATCAATAATCTTTAAATACAAAAATTGGTTGTAACAATATTTTAGTTGTCCCAAATAAAATTGGTTATGGCAACTAACATTTCTTTGTTTACCAATAAAATTTGTGACTTTTTGTTGAGAATTTAAACTTAAGCTAGTGTGCCTAACTTCTTGTAACATTTAGCAAAAAAGTAAAAGCAAATGCTACTAAAAAGGTGCGCGCGCTTGCGCAAAAAAAGCTCTCCCTCTATTTAGTGTTTTATTGTTTTTTCTTTTTTTCATCGTGTGCATATAAATTCTATTAAGATTTCTTATTAAGATCTTGCAAATAATAAATAAATACCGGAATTAATTAATTTTTATAAACATTTGTAATTGCTGGCAGTAAGTATGTATGTATGTAAGTGTAAAATATCAACAAAATAAGAACATAAAACAAGACTAGACAAAACTATGTACTAAGGCTACTGGTAGAAAACAAAGACAACAAGTTGTTTACAAGTTCTAACTATCCGAGAGAATTCTCTCTTTTTTTCACCCATAATTCTTTAATTTTGAAGGTTAAGCAAGAGTAAATCTATTCTATTCCATTCCAAATTGTTTGCATTTACTATGTTCTGAGAATTCTTAGCGGCCACCACCATCACAAACTGGAATTGAAATAGCGGTAGCTTATAGTGCAATAAACAAACTTAATAAATTGTTTTAAATGGCGCTTAACTTTATTTATCAGGTTTTAAAATGACTAGAACAAAATGTTAAACAACAACAATAACATAAAAAATTCTAAAGTTAAGTCCAAGGAGAATTTGAAATGGTCACAGAATTTATAAAAAAAAAATGTATGTACTTATGTATTTCTAAGTGTAAAGTGGTTTCAAGAGAACCACTTAAGATATTCTTTAAAAATAATTCTATTCTAAATTACACTCGTGGTTAAAAATTAGTAAAATTTGGGAAAATTTCGATAAACAATGCAATTTTGGCCAAGACTTTGGTGGCAATGAAGATTAACCAACTCTTATAATAAATTTAAATAGACCCATAAGAAACATACACGTTCGGTTCTTTATTCTCATTTGGGCTGGCTAAATATTCTCCGTTTTTAATCTCCCTAATAAACCGTCTCTATAACTGGTCGCTGTGTACATCCTGGATCAAAATCTGACCCATCTCTCAAAGAATTCACCCGATAGTCTTGAGACCACCATAAGATCAGCTATCGAAACTATATTCTAGTCGCTTGTGGGGTACCGTATAAATTGCGGATTCTTCTTTTTGCAAGAACTATCACTTCGAGTTTCACGCTAGAACAAACTTCCGGTTATCAGCAGAAGTAATGTTAACTTTGTCAGGAATGTTTTTCAACTCTTTGGATCCTTAAAGTTCAACGTCCTTAATATACTGTGATTGACTTATTCCCAACTATAATTCCCATTTTACCAATGTGGGTTTTTGCTTATTGGATGGAGCCTTTCTATGGCTCCGTAGGATCAGTCTCGCACCTAACGGCTTTAAGAATCATTTCTATAAGCGGTATGCTCTGTAGCGATGTTTTTGAAAGCGATAATGCTACTTTGCTTCCAAATATATCTGAGAACATGTACTTTCTCAGTAGCACGCAAATTACTGTAGCATGAGATAACTCGGGTTTACAGTATAATAGCATTTACAGAGGTGAACCAGAAGCTCTCGAAAGACAAGTGAGACATACACTGGTGTCAATGAGGACTAACCTAGTTCAGTCTAAGTTATGTGATTGATCAGTGCCGTTCCAGTACAGTTTCAGTTCTAGTTCAGTTCTAGTTCAGTTCTAGTTCAGTTCTAGTTCAGTTCTAGTTCAGTTCTAGTTCAGTTCTAGTTCAGTTCTAGTTCTGTTGTAGTTCAGTTCTAGTTCAGTTCTAGTTCAGTTCTAGTTCAGTTCAGTTCTAGTTCAGTTCTAGTTCAGTTCTAGTTCAGTTCTAGTTCAGTTCTAGTTCAGTTTTAGTTCAGTTCTAGTTCAGTTCTAGTTTAGTTCTAGTTCAATTCTAGTTCAGTTCTAGTTCAGTTCTAGTTCAGTTCTAGTTCAGTTCTAGTTCAGTTCTAGTTCAGTTCTAGTTCTAGTTCAGTTCTAGTTAAGTTCTAGTTAAGTTCTAGTTTAGTTCTAGTTCAATTCTCGTTCAGTTCTAGTTCAGTTCTAGTTCAGTTCTAGTTCAGTTCTAGTTCAGTTCTAGTTCAGTTCTAGTTCAGTTCTAGTTCAGTTCTAGTTCAGTTCTAGTTCAGTTCTAGTTCAGTTCTAGTTCAGTTCTAGTTCAGTTCTAGTTCAGTTCTAGTTCAGTTCTAGTTCAGTTCTAGTTCAGTTCTAGTTCAGTTCTAGTTCAGTTCTAGTTCAGTTCTAGTTCAGTTCTAGTTCAGTTCTAGTTCAGTTCTAGTTCAGTTCTAGTTCAGTTCTAGTTCAGTTCTAGTTCAGTTCTAGTTCAGTTCTAGTTCAGTTCTAGTTCAGTTCTAGTTCAGTTCTAGTTCAGTTCTAGTTCAGTTCTAGTTCAATTCTAGTTCAGTTCTAGTTCAGTTCTAGTTCAGTTCTAGTTCAGTTCTAGTTCAGTTCTAGTTCAGTTCTAGTTCAGTTCTAGTTCAGTTCTAGTTCAGTTCTAGTTCAGTTCTAGTTCAGTTCTAGTTCAGTTCTAGTTCAGTTCTAGTTCAGTTCTAGTTCAGTTCTAGTTCAGTTCTAGTTCAGTTCTAGTTCAGTTCTAGTTCAGTTCTAGTTCAGTTCTAGTTCAGTTCTAGTTCAGTTCTAGTTCAGTTCTAGTTCAGTTCTAGTTCAGTTCTAGCTCAGTTCTAGTTCAGTTCTAGTTCAGTTCTAGTTCAGTTCTAGTTCAGTTCTAGTTCAGTTCAGTTCTAGTTCATTCTAGTTCAGTTCTAGTTCAGTTCTAGTTCAGTTCTAGTTCAGTTCTAGTTCAGTTCTAGTTCAGTTCTAGTTCAGTTCTAGTTCAGTTAGTTCAGTTCTGTCAGTTCTAGTTCAGTTGTTGTTCAGTTGTTGTTCAGTTGTTTCAGTTAGTTCAGTTCTAGTTCAGTTCTAGTTCAGTTCTAGTTCAGTTCTAGTTCAGTTCTAGTTCAGTTCTAGTTCAGTTCTAGTTTCAGTTTCTAGTTCAGTTCTAGTTCAGTTCTAGTTCAGTTCTAGTTCAGTTCTAGTTCAGTTCTAGTTCAGTTCTAGTTCAGTTCTAGTTCAGTTCTAGTCAAGTTCTAGTTCAGTTCTAGTTTAGTTCTTGTTTAGTTCTAGTTCAGTTTCAGTATAGTTTTAGATCTTCAGTTAGCAACTGACGTACTTATCGAACCCTCCCTTCTCAAAATTTTTAAATTATATTTTTTATTTTAGTACCACATATAGTGTCGCCAGCTAATTATTTCCATGATCGTTTATGGCAGCATATTTGTAATAATTAAGAAATCAATTAATAAAGTTATAAAAGCTACAAACCGTAGATAAACTTGAAGGTGTTACGAATTTATAACATGTAAGTTGTATACATAAATAATATTAAGACAAAAAACAGGATTTTTATTATTAAACCCACGAAACAGGTGGCAATAATGAAAATTTGTAACAGGTACAAAAATAAAAGACTTTTTGGAAGTTAAGAAGTTCTTGAAGCACTACAAGAACATTTATGACTATTAAAGTGAAATAACCAATATTTGAACTTGATTTATTACCCCTCTAACACCTTTCAATTCTCTTGCATTTATTATTAGGTTTTGGAATTTTATGTGAATTAATTATTCGCTGTAATAATTTATTTTATAATTTATTCCACTAACGGTAAATAGTATTAAATGACCATAAATTAACAAGATTGTACTTAATAGTATTCCATAGAGTTAGAATAAAAAATGAAATATTAATTGTTATTCATGAATTTAATGACAGGTTAAATGAGAAACTTTTTAAAACTATAAGTTGAAACTAAATATTATACAATTTAATAAAGAAATGTAAAATCAGGGGTTAGAGGAAATCCGGAATTGAAATGTTAGAGTTGAGTAAAAATAGTTGATGTAAGAACTATGAAGTTCTAGATTAAGGGTAAACTATTTTATTTTAAATGGTTCTTCGAATCTTAAAATTGTTTTTCTCGTTAACTTGTTTATAATTCTTAAGATATCTTTTATTAATTGTGGTACAATCTTATACAAATGGTCCTTTGAACCTTAATATTGACTCCTTACCTATCAATGGCTCTCATTTTCAATTAACTGATTTTAGTTTTTAATACTTTTTTGTATATTTTCTTTTGCAGTTTTCCAATGACTCTTTTTTCTATATTCCCGCTCTGAGAACTTTTTTCTTTAAATGATCACCAGTAGTCGCAAAAATACTAGTTTACAGCAATTAATGACAGCAAGAATACGAAAAAAGAAAAAAAATAAACGTTTTGCGCGTTAACTTTGACATTGAAATTGTTAATAAAATACTCATAATTTATGGCAAATTAATTAAGAATGCAAAAAAATACAATACTTAAGTACGTTTATTAAGAGGGGAAGGTAAGCCTAAACAAGTATGTAGGATTTGATAATCTTTTATGTTCTGAATAATTCAGTTCTAGTTCTGTTCTAGTTTTGTTCTAGTTCTGTTCTAGTTCTGTTCTAGTTCTGTTCTAGTTCTATTCTAGTTCTATTCTAGTTCTGTTCTAGTTCTGTTCTAGTTCTGTTCTAGTTCTGTTCTAGTTCTGTTCTAGTTCTGTTCTAATTCTGTTCTAGTTCTGTTCTAGTTCTGTTCTAATTCTGTTCTAGTTCTGTTCTAGTTCTGTTCTAGTTCTGTTTAGTTCTGATCAAGTTCTGTTCTAGTTCTGTTCTAGTTCTGGTCCTAGTTCTGTCTGTTCTAGTTCTGTTCTAGTTCTGTTCTAGTTCTGTTCTAGTTCTGTTCTGTTCTAGTTCTGTTCTAGTTCGTTCTAGTTCTGTTCTGTTCTAGTTCTGTTCTAGTTCTGTTCTAGTTCTGTTCTGTTTGCTAGTTCTGTTCTAGTTCTGTTCTAGTTTCTGTTCTAGTTCTGTTCTAGTTCTGTTCTATGTTCTGTTCTAGTTCTGTTCTAGTTCTGTTCTAGTTCTGTTCTAGTTCTGTTCTAGTTCTGTTCTAGTTCTGTTCTAGTTCTGTTTCTAGTTCTGTTCTAGTTCTGTTCTAGTTCTGTTCTAGTTCTGTTCTAGTTCTGTTCTAGTTCTGTTCTAGTTCTGTTCTAGTTCTGTTCTAGTTCTGTTCTAGTTCTGTTCTAGTTCTGTTCTAGTTCTGTTCTAGTTCTGTTCTAGTTCTGTTCTAGTTCTGTTCTAGTTCTGTTCTAGTTCTGTTCTAGTTCTGGTCTAGTTCTAGTTCTAGTTCTGTTCTAGTTCTGTTCTAGTTCTGTTCTAGTTCTGTTCTAGTTCTGTTCTAGTTCTGTTTCTAGTTCTGTTCTAGTTCTGTTCTAGTTCTGTTCTAGTTCTGTTCTAGTTCTGTTCTAGTTCTGTTCTAGTTCTGTTCGAGTTCTGTTCTAGTTCTGTTCTATTCTGTTCAGTTCTGTTCTAGTTCTGTTCTAGTTCTGTTCTAGTTCTGTTCTAGTTCTGTTCTGTTCTGTCTAGTTCTGTTCTAGTTCTGTTCTAGTTCTGTTCTAGTTCTGTGCTAGTTCTGTGCTAGTTCTGTTCTAGTTTTGTTCTAGTTCTGTTCTAGTTCTGTTCTAGTTCTGTGCTAGTTCTGTGCTAGTTCTGTTCTAGTTCTGTTCTAGTTCTGTTCTAGTTCGGGTTCCTAGTTCTGTTCTAGTTCTGTTCGGCAGTTCTGTTTCTAGTAATGTTCTAGTTCTGTGCTAGGTTCTGTTCTAGTTCTAGTTCTGTTCTAGTTCTGTTCTAGTTCTGTTCTAGTTCTGTTCTATTGTCTGTTCTAGTTCTAGTTCTGTTCTAGTTCTGTTCTGTTCTAGTTCTGTTCTAGTTCTGTTCTAGTTCTGTTCTAGTTCTGTTCTAGTTCTGTTCTAGTTCTGTTCTAGTTCTGTTCTAGTTCTAATTCTGTTCTAGTTCTGTTCTAGTTCTGTTCTAGTTTTTTCTAGTTCTGTTCTAGTTCTGTTCTAGTTCTGTTCTAGTTCTGTTCTAGTTCTGTTCTAGTTCTGTTCTAGTTCTGTTCTAGTTCTGTTCTAGTTCTGTTCTAGTTCTGTTCTAGTTCTGTTCTAGTTCTGTTCTAGTTCTGTTCTAGTTCTGTTCTAGTTCTGTTCTAGTTCTGTTCTAGTTCTGTTCTAGTTCTGTTCTAGTTCTGTTCTAGTTCTGTTCTAGTTCTGTTCTAGTTCTGTTCTAGTTCTGTTCTAGTTCTGTTCTAGTTCTGTTCTAGTTCTGTTCTAGTTCTAGTTCTAGTTCTAGTTCTGTTCTGTTCTAGTTCTGTTCTAGTTCTGTTCTAGTTCTTTTCTAGTTCTGTTCTAGTTCTGTTCTAGTTCTGTTTAGTTCTGTTCTAGTTCTGATCTAGTTTTGATCTAGTTCTGTTCTAGTTCTGTTCTGTTCTAGTTCTGTTCTAGTTCTGTTCTAGTTCTGTTCTAGTTTTGTTCTAGTTCTGTTCTAGTTCTGTTCTAGTTCTGTGCTAGTTCTGTGCTAGTTCTGTTCTAGTTCTGTTCTAGTTCTGTTCTAGTTCTGTTCTAGTTCTGTTCCAGTTCTGTTCTAGTAATGTTCTAGTTCTGTTCTAATTCTGTTCTAGTTCTGTTCTAGTTCTGTTCTAGTTCTGTTCTAGTTCTGTTCTAGTTCTGTTCTAGTTCTGTTCTAGTTCTGTTCTAGTTCTGTTCTAGTTCTGTTCTAGTTCTGTTCTAGTTCTGTTCTAGTTCTGTTCTAGTTCTGTTCTAGTTCTGTTCTAGTTCTGTTCTAGTTCTGTTCTAGTTCTGTTCTAGTTCTGTTCTAGTTCTGTTCTAGTTCTGTTCTAGTTCTGTTCTAGTTCTGTTCTAGTTCTGTTCTAGTTCTGTTCTAGTTCTGTTCTAGTTCTGTTCTAGTTCTGTTCTAGTTCTAGTTCTGTTCTAGTTCTAGTTCTGTTCTAGTTCTAGTTCTGTTCTAGTTCTGTTCTAGTTCTGTTCTAGTTCTGTTCTAGTTCTGTTCTAGTTCTGTTCTAGTTCTGTTCTAGTTCTGTTCTAGTTCTGTTCTAGTTCTGTTCTAGTTCTGTTCTAGTTCTAATTCTGTTCTAGTTCTGTTCTAGTTTTGTTCTAGTTCTGTTCTAGTTCTGTTCTAGTTCTGTTCTAGTTCTGTTCTAGTTCTGTTCTAGTTCTGTTCTAGTTCTGTTCTAGTTCTGTTCTAGTTCTGTTCTAGTTCTGTTCTAGTTCTGTTCTAGTTCTGTTCTAGTTCTGTTCTAGTTCTGTTCTAGTTCTGTTCTAGTTCTGTTCTAGTTCTAGTTCTGTTGTTCTAGTTCTGTTCTAGTTCTGTTCTAGTTCTTTTCTAGTTCTGTTCTGTTCTAGTACTATGTTATGTTTAGTTCTGTTCTAGTTCTGATCTAGTTTGATCTAGTTCAGTGTTATGATTACTTTCACTTGGCATACTTCCCTTAGAATAAAGTGCTGTTTATTAGCTTAGACTCTATGTATAAACCGTCTGAGAATGTTAGATATATAAATAAAGAAACGAGGCATAATATTGCTTTTTACAAATATATTTGAAAAATTATTATAAAAGTACCCCTACTAAGGTTTTTACACACTTACAGATACAGCCTTGGCATGAAGACACAGTAGAATATAAAATAAAGACAGTGTTTAGGAGAAAAGACAATTCAAGTCTTAACTTATGAATATTTGTTTTAAAAACAAAATTACAGAAAAAGGTACTTTTGTTTTTGGGGAAAGTGCCTGATTGGTACTATTAATATACATACTTACATACACAGATACATGTGTACATTTCCCTTTCTATTTTATTTATTTCTGCTGATTTTAGCTTCCTTTACAATCACATTTGTTTCGTTTTTCTTTAAGTTCATTAATCTAAATTAACTAATTTTCATCTGGTTGACCCAGAACTGAACAAGACACTTAACAGTTGTGGCGAGAGCAAATACTTTTGTCACTAGTCTGTCATCATTCAATATTTTGTGGTGGGTTGCCTTAATGGGCTAAAATCAAAGTGTGGAAAATTTACAGAATATTAATGCAGTTTTTCGACAACTAAATCTAAACAAATAATTTCTTTTAAAAACTATAAATATCTATTTATTTTCGTTGTAAAGTAAACACTTAAGTTTGATAATTCTTGGCAAACATTTTGATTTTTTGAAATAAAATTTCATTTAATAACTAAAATCAAGTTCTAGGCAAAATTTAGAACATCTGATACTGAAAACAATGCGTTCGCTATGCTATCTAGAATTTGAAATCTTTTTAATAATGTATCGAAATTTTTTTGAAATTGAAACACACGTAGAATATTTATTTTTTTTTTAGTTTTAAACATATATATTTTTTTTAAGAAATGACAAATTTGACCCAGAATTTGTTCTTACATTTTAGGGTGGCGGGTTGGTTGGTTGACTGGCAGTCTGTTTTTATAAATGAGTGATGAGTTTTAGTTTTTTGAAGAAAAAAACTAAAATTTCATAATGACAGTGGTGTGTATGTTTATTAACTTTTTTTCTATATTTACCTAGTTTTTTTCTTAATTTTTTTCTGTTTGCTTATCTTAAATTTCTTATTATATTTTTTATTATTATCTTGACAAAATATGTAAACAATAGTTTTGAAAATAAACAAATATAAAACAAATAGTATTTGAAGTTAAAAAAATAATAAAATTGACCCAGAAAAACTTTGTTATATTTAAGTATATGTGATAAGTTAAAAAAAAGTTTAAACATTTTAAAATGTATAATTTAAAGAAAAATGCTTAAGAAAGTACCAGGAAAGTGATAAATAACACAATTGAATAGCTTTTTTATAACTATTTATACTAAATAGTAAAAAATCGATGTATGATAGTCCAGTCGGTTAGTTCAAAGAACATAGCTTAGACAATAGGCTTCTACAGAACTATAGACAATAGTACAGACTAGACTTTAGACTAGACAATGGACTAGATTATAGAATATGGACCGGACTATACAAAGACTGTAGACTAGACTATTCAGACTTAGAATATAGTCCAAATTTTAGACTAAAGTCCAAATTTATGACTAGACTATAGTCCAGACTATAGATTAGACTTGAACTAGACTTGTATTAGATCTGAACTAGAACTGAACTAGAACTGAACAAGAACTGAACAAGAACTGAACTAGAACTGAAGTAGAACTGAACTAGAACTGAACTAGAACTGAACTAGAACAGAACTAGAACTGAACTAGAACTGAACTAGAACTGAACTAGAACTGAACTAGAACTGAACTAGAACTGAACTAGAACTGAACTAGAACTGAACTAGAACTGAACTAGAACTGAACTAGAACTGAACCAGAACTGAACCAGAACTGAACCAGAACTGAACTAGAACTGAACTAGAACCAGAACTGAACTAGAACCAGAACTGAACTAGAACCAGAACTGAACTAGAACCAGAACTGAACTAGAACTGAACTAGAACTGAACTAGAACTGAACTAGAACTGAACTAGAACTGAACTAGAACTGAACTAGAACTGAACTAGAACTGAACTAGAACTGAACTAGAACTGAACTAGAACTGAACTAGAACTGAACTAGAACTGAACTAGAACTGAACTAGAACTGAACTAGAACTGAACTAGAACTGAACTAGAACTGAACTAGAACTGAACTAGAACTGAACTAGAACTGAACTAGAACTGAACTAGAACTGAACTAGAACTGAACTAGAACTGAACTAGAACTGAACTAGAACTGAACTAGAACTGAACTAGAACTGAACTAGAACTGAACTAGAACTGAACTAGAACTGAACTAGAACTGAACTAGAACTGAACTAGAACGAACTAGAACTGAACTAGAACTGAACTAGAACTGAACTAGAACTGAACTAGAACTGAACTAGAACTAGAACTAGAACTAGAACTAGAACTGAACTAGAACTATAACTGAACTAGAACTGAACTAGAACTGAACTAAACTGAACTAACTAGAACTGAACTGAACTAGAACTGAACTAGAACTGAACTAGAACTGAACTAGAAACTAACTAGAACTAGAACTGAACTAGAACTGAACTAGAACTGAACTAGAACTGAACTAGAACTGAACTAGAACTGAACTAGAAACTGAACTAGAACTGAACTAGAACTGAACTAGACTGAACTAGAACTGAACTAGAACTGAACTAGAACTGAACTAGAACTGAACTAGAACTGAACTAGAACTGAACTAGAACTGAACTAGAAC
Source organism: Lucilia sericata (assembly GCF_015586225.1). Lineage (NCBI taxonomy): Eukaryota > Metazoa > Arthropoda > Insecta > Diptera > Calliphoridae > Lucilia > Lucilia sericata. The sequence goes on from NW_023994941.1 coordinate 75,777, forward strand.
TGAACTAGAACTGAACTAGAACTGAACTAGAACTGAACTAGAACTGAACTAGAACTGAACTAGAACTGAACTAGAACTGAACTAGAACTGAACTAGAACTGAACTAGAACTGAACTAGAACTGAACTAGAACTGAACTAGAACTGAACTAGAACTGAACTAGAACTGAAATAGAACTGAACTAGAACTGAACTTGAACTTGAACTGAACTTGAACTGAACTAGAACTGAACTAGAAATGAACTAGAACTGAACTAGAACTGAACTAGAACTGAACTAGAACTGAACTAGAACTGAACTAGAACTGAACTAGAACTGAACTAGAACTGAACTAGAACTGAACTAGAACTGAACTAGAACTGAACTAGAACTGAACTAGAACTGAACTAGAACTGAACTAGAACTGAACTAGAACTGAACTAGAACTGAACTAGAACTGAACTAGAACTGAACTAGAACTGAACTAGAACTGAACTAGAACTGAACTAGAACTGAACTAGAACTGAACTAGAACTGAACTAGAACTGAACTAGAACTGAACTAGAACTGAACTAGAACTGAACTAGAACTGAACTAGAACTGAACTAGAACTGAACTAGAACTGAACTAGAACTGAACTAGAACTGAACTAGAACTGAACTAGAACTGAACTAGAACTGAACTAGAACTGAACTAGAACTGAACTAGAACTGAACTAGAACTGAACTAGAACTGAACTAGAACTGAACTAGAACTGAACTAGAACTGAACTAGAACTGAACTAGAACTGAACTAGAACTGAACTAGAACTGAACTAGAACTGAACTAGAACTGAACTAGAACTGAACTAGAACTAAACTAGAACTGAACTAGAACTGAACTAGAACTGAACTAGAACTGAACTAGAACTGAACTAGAACTGAACTAGAACTGAACTAGAATTGAACTAGAACTGAACTAGAACTGAACTAGAACTGAACTAGAACTGAACTAGAACTGAACTAGAACTGAACTAGAACTGAACTAGAACTGAACTAGAACTGAACTAAACTGAACTAGAACTGAACTAGAACTGAACTAGAACTGAACTAGAACTGAACTAGAACTGAACTAGAACTGAACTAGAACTGAACTAGAACTGAACTAGAACTGAACTAGAACTGAACTAGAACTGAACTAGAACTGAACTAGAACTGAACTAGAACTGAACTAGAACTGAACTAGAACTGAACTAGAACTGAACTAGAACTGAACTAGAACTGAACTAGAACTGAACTAGAACTGAACTAGAACTGAACTAGAACTGAACTAGAACTGAACTAGAACTGAACTAGAACTGAACTAGAACTGAACTAGAACTGAACTAGAACTGAACTAGAACTGAACTAGAACTGAACTAGAAGTGAACTAGAACTGAACTAGAACTGAACTAGAACTGAACTAGAACTGAACTAGAACTGAACTAGAAATGAACTAACTGAACTAGAACTAGAACGGAACTAGAACTGAACTAGAACTGAACTAGAACTGAACTAGAACTGAACTAGAACTGAACTAGAACTGAACTAGAACTGAACTAGAACTGAACTAGAACTGAACTAGAACTGAACTAGAACTGAACTAGAACTGAACTAGAACTGAACTAGAACTGAACTAGAACTGAACTAGAACTGAACTAGAACTGAACTAGAACTAGAACTGAACTAGAACTGAACTAGAACTGAACTAGAACTGAACTAGAACTGAACTAGAACTGAACTAGAACTGAACTAGAACTGAACTAGAACTGAACTAGAACTGAACTAGAACTGAACTAGAACTGAACTAGAACTGATCTAGAACTGAACTAGAACTGAACTAGAACTGACTAGACTGAACTAGAACTGAACTAGAACTGAACTAGAACTGAACTAGAACTGAACTAGAACTGAACTAGAACTGAACTAGAACTGAACTAGAACTGAACTAGAACTGAACTAGAACTGAACTAGAACTGAACTAGAACTGAACTAGAACTGAACTAGAACTGAACTAGAACTGAACTAGAACTGAACTAGAACTGAACTAAACTGAACTAGAAGTGAACTAGAACTGAACTAGAACTGAACTAGAACTGAACTAGAACTGAACTAGAACTGAACTAGAAATGAACTAGAACTGAACTAGAACTAGAACGGAACTAGAACTGAACTAGAACTGAACTAGAACTGAACTAGAACTGAACTAGAACTGAACTAGAACTGAACTAGAACTGAACTAGAACTGAACTAGAACTGAACTAGAACTGAACTAGAACTGAACTAGAACTGAACTAGAACTGAACTAGAACTGAACTAGAACTGAACTAGAACTGAACTAGAACTGAACTAGAACTGAACTAGAACTGAACTAGAACTGAACTAGAACTGAACTAGAACTTAACTAGAACTGACTAGAACTGAACTAGAACTGAAATAGAACTGAACTAGAACTGAACTAGAACTGAACTAGAACTGAACTAGAACTGAACTAGAACTGAACTAGAACTGAACTAGAACTGAACTAGAATTGAACTAAAACTGAACTAGAACTGAACTAGAACTGAACTAGAACTGAACTAGAACTGAACTAGAACTGAACTAGAACTGAACTAGAACTGCAACTAGAACTGACTAGAACGAACTAGAACTGAACTAGAACTGAACTAGAACTGACTGAACTGAACTAGAACTGAACTAGAACTGAACTAGAACTGAACTAGAACTGAACTAAGAACTGAACTAGAACTGAACTAGAACTGAACTAGAACTGAACTAGAACTGACTAGAACTGAACTAGAACTGAACTAGAACTGAACTAGAACTGAACTAGAACTGAACTAGAACTGAACTAGAACTGAACTAGAACTGAACTAGAACTGAACTAGACGGAACTAGAACTGAACTAGACTGAACTAGAACTGAACTAGAACTGAACTAGAACTGAACTAGAACTGAACTAGACTGAACTAGAACTGAACTAGAACTGAACTAGAACTAAACTAGAACTGAACTAGAACTGAACTAGAACTGAACTAAGAACTGAACTAGAACTGAACTAGAACTGAACTAGAACTGAATTAGAACTGAACTAGGATGGAGCAGAATGTAGACTAGGCTATAGTCCAGACTATATTTCATAATATGTACAAGATTTAGTCCATCCAATTGACTAAAGTCAGAAATAATTATGGACTAGACTATAGTCCCAGCTATAGACTAGACTTTGAGTAAACTATGGTCCCGACTGTATACAACGCTATGGTCTAGGCTATAGAATAGACTATTGTCCAGACTATAATTGATACTATAGACTGGACTAATAATCAAGAGTAAACTAGAACTAGACCAGAGTAGAGTCTAAAATATATTCAAGACAACAGATATACAGCAAAATAGTGACGTACTGTATAAAATTAGCTATAAATCATTATATAATAAATATACAATACTATAATTAAATTAAAACCACTCTCAACACAACATAAATTCTCTTTTAACCTTGAATTAATATTAATCATACGTTTAGGTAGAACATATAATAATATGTAATTGGAAAAAGAAAACAAATGTGTTCCAATAGCGAAAAGCTTACAACTAAATAATTACAATAAACAACTTCTAAACCAGAGTTTAACCTTTAAAAATCTTACAAATGTCATTTAAATAAAGCAAAAATAAATATAAAAATAACATCCGCCTTTATTTGTTTAAATTGGCACTGTCTTTAAGCCATTGATTGCTAGCCAATATAAATATAAAATTATAACCCCCTTATTCACAAACAACATTTTTATTTTATAAAAGGTTTATAAAACAAAATTTCCATACAAAATCGCATTTATAAACCGTTTATAAAATAAAAATTTTGTTTGTGCATAAGGGGGTAAAACGTTAGAATAAAAATTTTAATTGCCACTTTTTTCTTCGATTTACACACATTTGCAATAAGAATAATAATAATTCAATAGAAAAAAAACAACTTTTTGTTAGCTAAGTTAAGTTCAATGTTAATGTTAAAGTATTAACATAAAATACCGTTAATTGCAATACAAAAACAACAATAATATGTATTGCAAAAATAAACGTAAATACATGTTAATATTCTAGCTATTTCAATCAAACAATAAATAAAATTGTATTTAGTAGTTACAACTAAATATCTATAAGTTGCGCCATCAATTTTATTTTCTTTTTTTGCAAGCTTCTATTCTAAACCTAGACTTTGCTAAATTTTATAGAAATCTTAAAAAAAGTTTGTTTCTCTAGCAGACAGTAGAAAACAGTTGGTGGTGTTTGGTCACGTTGTCAAGTGTTGACTATATTGCATATTTCTATATTATAAAAACTTTCAATTTTTTATTAGTAGTTTACATAGAGATTAATGCATTTTTGTAATTAAGCATAAATTTGTAATTTTTTGTAAATGTTTAGATTAAATCATAAAATAAAATTCCAAAATATTTACGCCATAAGTTTGATTAGAAGTATATAAAAATGATGTGATCATTTGACATCTAACGATTTATATTTAGAAGCTCACAGTTCCTCGTCTGCCGTATTCCTTCTAGAATTCAGAATGGTAAGGATTTAACTCGTTACGAAGAACCAGACTGAATACTAGACAATAGACTAGACTAAGTACAATAAACTGTAGACTATATTATAGACTAGACTATAGACTAGCCTATAGAATAGACTATATACTAGACTATAGACTAGACTATAGACTAGACAATAGACTAGACTATAGACTAGACTATAGACTAGACTATAGACTAGACTATAGACTAGACTATAGACTAGACTATAGACTAGACTATAGACTAGACTAGACTAGACTATAGACTAGACTATAGACTAGACTATAGACTAGACTATAGACTAGACTATAGACTAGACTATAGACTAGACTATAGACTAGACTATAGACTAGACTATAGACTAGACTATAGACTAGACTATAGACTAGACTATAGACTAGACTATAGACTAGACTATAGACTAGACTATAGACTAGACTATAGACTAGACTATAGACTAGACTATAGACTAGACTATAGACTAGACTATAGACTAGACTATAGACTAGACTATAGACTAGACTATAGACTAGACTATAGACTAGACTATAGACTAGACTATAGACTAGACTATAGACTAGACTATAGACTAGACTATAGACTAGACTATAGACTAGACTATAGACTAGACTATAGACTACTATAGTCTAGTCTATAGACTAGACTATAGACTAGACTAGACTAGACTATAGACTAGACTATAGACTAGACTATAGACTAGACTATAGACTAGACTATAGACTAGACTATAGACTAGACTATAGACTAGACTATAGACTAGACTATAGACTAGACTATAGACTAGACTATAGACTAGACTATAGACTAGACTATAGACTATAGACTAGTCTATAGTCTAGTCTAGTCTATAGACTAGACTATAGACTAGACCATAGACTAGACTATAGACTAGTCTATAGTCTAGTCTAGTCTATAGTCTAGTCTATAGTCTATAGTCTAGTCTATAGTCTAGTCTATAGTCTAATCTATAGTCTAGTTCTATAGTCTAGTCTATAGTCTAGTCTATAGTCTAGTCTATAGTCTAGTCTATAGTCTAGTCTACAGTCTAGTCCATAGTCTAGTCCATAGTCTAGTCTATAGTCTAGTCTATAGTCTAGTCTATAGTCTAGTCTATAGTCTAGTCTATAGTCTAGTCTATAGTCTAGTCTATAGTCTAGTCTATAGTCTAGTCTATAGTCTAGTCTATAGTCTAGTCTATAGTATAGTCTATAGTCTAGTCTATAGTCTAGTCTATAGTCTAGTCTATAGTCTAGTCTATAGTCTAGTCTATAGTCTAGTCTATAGTCTAGTCTATAGTATAGTCTATAGTCTAGCCTATAGTCCAGTCTATAGTCTAGTCTATAATCTAGTCTATAGTCTAGTCTATAGTCTAGATTATAGTCTAGTCTAGCCTACATTTTATTCTACTTAGTCTAGTCTATTGTCAGGTACTCAGTCTGGTTCTTCGTAACTAGTCCTTTACCAATCCGAATTCTATATATATATATATATATATATATATATATATATATATATTTATTACTTCTCATCAAACTTATGGCGTAAATATTTGGAATTTTATTTTATGATTTAATCTAAACATTTAAAAAAATTACAAATTTATGCTTACTTACAAAAATGCATTTAGACTATAGACTAGACTATAGACTAGACTACAGACTAGACTATAGACTAGACTATAGACTAGACTATAGACTAGACTATAGACTAGACTATAGACTAGACTATAGACTAGACTATAGACTAGACTATAGACTAGACTAATAGACTAGACTATAGACTAGACTATAGACTAGACTATAGACTAGACTATAGACTAGACTAGACTAGATATAGGACTAGACTATAGGACTAGGACTATAGACTGGACTATAGACTAGACTATAGACTAGACTATAGACTAGACTAGCTAGACTAGACTATAGACTAGACTATAGACTAGACTATAGACTAGACTATAGACTAGACTATAGACTAGACTATAGACTAGACTATAGACTAGACTATAGACTAGACTATAGACTAGACTATAGACTAGACTATAGACTAGACTATAGACTAGACTATAGACTAGACTATAGACTAGACTATAGACTAGACTATAGACTAGACTATAGACTAGACTATAGACTAGACTATAGACTAGACTATAGACTAGACTATAGACTAGACTATAGACTAGACTATAGACTAGACTATAGACTAGACTATAGACTAGACTATAGACTAGACTATAGACTAGACTATAGACTAGACTATAGACTAGACTATAGACTAGACTATAGACTAGACTATAGACTAGACTATAGACTAGACTATAGACTAGACTATAGACTAGACTATAGACTAGACTATAGACTAGACTATAGACTAGACTATAGACTAGACTATAGACTAGACTATAGACTAGACTATAGACTAGACTATAGACTAGACTATTGACTAGAATATAGACTAGACTATAGACTAGACTATAGACTAGACTATAGGCTAGACTATAGACTAGACTATAGACTAGACTATAGACTAGACTATAGACTAGACTATAGACTAGACTATAGACTAGACTATAGACTAGACTAGACTAGACTATAGACTAGACTATAGACTAGACTATAGCTAGACTAGACTAGACTATAGACTAGACTAGACTAGACTATAGACTAGACTATAGACTAGACTATAGACTAGACTATAGACTAGACTATAGACTAGACTATAGACTAGACTATAGACTAGACTATAGACTAGACTATAGACTAGACTATAGACTAGACTATAGACTAGACTATAGACTAGACTATAGACTAGACTATAGACTAGACTATAGACTAGACTATAGACTAGACTATAGACTAGACTATAGACTAGACTATAGACTAGACTATAGACTAGACTATAGACTAGACTATAGACTAGACTATAGACTAGACTATAGACTAGACTATAGACTAGACTATAGACTAGACTATAGACTAGACTATAGACTAGACTATAGACTAGACTATAGACTAGACTATAGACTATACTATAGACTAGACTATAGACTAGACTATAGACTAGACTATAGACTAGACTATAGACTAGACTATAGACTAGACTATAGACTTGACTATAGACTTGACTATACATAGACTAGACTATGTACTCGATTATTGACTATAACATAGACTAGACTATAGACTGGACTATAGATTAGACTATAGACTAGACCATAGACTAGACTATAGACTAGACTATGGACTAGACTATAGACTAAACTATAGACTAGACTATACATAGACTAGACTATTGACTATACCATAGACTAGACTATAGACTAGACTATAGACTAGACTATAGACTAAACTATAGACTAGACTATGGGCTAGACTATGGACTAGACTATAGACTAAACTATAGACTGGACTATACATAGACTAGACTATGGACTAGACTATACACTCGACTATTGACTATACCATATACTAGACTATAGAGTAGACTATAGATTAGACCATAGACAAGACTATAGACTAGACTCTATACTGGACTCTAGACAAGACTCTAAACTAGAGACTAGACTATAGACTAGAATATACTATAGACTAGACTATAGAAATGAAATCGCCTAAGAAAAATAAAAAAACATATCTTGGTCTGCCAGAATTTTGCAGTCTTTCATAAAGTAGCAGGAACAGGAACACGTAAGAAGGCCTCAATAACTAAAATCTGTGAAAAACAAGTGTTAAGTCATCAGAACAATTAAGAAAAAGTTTACCGATATTAAAGAAAATTCTTTATATGAATAAGAAGCCCTCATCTGATGATAAAATAGACTGGAAAAGATCTTGTAGGTAAACGGCTGAAAGCAAGAGTGATTGGATTCCTCCGCGCATTAGTTAGAAATTTTCAAGTGAGGACTCATAATCATTACAAAGTGTACGTATCCAATGCCTTTAAAATAGACAAATTTGAGTTGTACTCGTATTTAGAAAATTGGAAGGTCAAAGTTTACAATTTGTTTTATTGTGTTTTTCACGTTTACTATTAATACAAGAATGTTTTTGGAGAATATCAATGGTCTGTCGATACAAAATTTCTGATATGATTACTGATCGTATATATTCATATGTCATGGACTTGTGGTATGAAAAATGACTTGTGCTTAAGATATCAAAAGTGACTTTTAGATCCTTGTTTCTTTTCATACTTCTTATTCCAAAAAAGCCCAAAAGCATTTTATTATTATTTTAGCTTGTTTTTTTTTTTTTTAAATTACATTGTTTGCATAAAATTAATAGATTATTCTAAAACAAATTACATTTCAAGGTAGTTTAGTTATTTTTAGGAAAACAGCAACAACACTGATGAAATTTATTAAACAAAAACGTCATATTGAAAACTTCAAAACAATTGTTTATTTTTTTTGCACAAAACTAAACAAATTTTATTAGAAAAACCGAGAAAAAAACAGCAAACTTGTTTGCTTAGAACATTTGAATTCTGAAGAAAAAATATCTGAAAATCTCATGCTCTCTTAGAGTGTTGTTGTTTTTGTTTTTTGTCAAATTTATGTATACATGAGTAATGTGACGTTGCTGCAATATGTTGCTGCTGTGTGTTAATTTACGTTTTCAATTTCATTTTGATTTTTTTGTTGTTGTTTGTTTGTGCTAATGCTGTTTATTGTTTGCTGCTGCTAAAGCTGCTACCAAATGCATCTAATCTTGATCAATGCCAGGTGCGTTTAATGCACTTTTGCGCTGGCAACCCTGAACTCGCGTTGCCAAGTCATTCATTCAATCGCCAGCGTAATAATGCATTTTAAATGCAGTAGCAAATAGCTGCACAAATTATTAGCTGTCGAAAATAACTACAGCAACATGCAACACTAAATTATACTCAAAATTCCCCCCTCAAGCTAGACATAGAAGAATATGTGAATTCATAAATTAACACTGACATTTTTGTGTTTTTGCTTAAATAAGCTGAATAAATTAAATTTTTAAAAACATGAATATTTTGTAAAAAAAAATTTGAAATGAAAAAAGTTGAATTCAAGAGAAACAAATCTAATAAAAACAAATTATGAAAGATATTTCTTGAAATCCCTGAAACTGAATTTCTTATATCTTTCATCAACTGTCAGCAGGATGAAATCATAGTCCAATAGCAAATCAAAGAGCAATAATTAAGATCTTAGCTCTATAACATCCTGCTGATATTTGTTCAAATGCATAAAAAGCTCCCGATATTCAGAGGGATTTGAAATATATGTAAGTGCAGGTGTAAGTCATTAGTTCAAACTCTTTCTATAACTGTTCAAATTTCAAAACCACTGATCTCTTCTCTCTCACTCTGTTTTTCCCACTCCCTCTCTTAAAGTTCTACTTAAAGCTTTTCTTAGAATAAAGCTTTAAAACTTAACAAAACCAAACTAAACAATTCTCTACCATTGCGCAGGCGTAAACATTAAACGCTAAGTAAATCAATTAAGAAAACAACAACAACTATTTGTAATAAAAGTTCAATGCTTTCAGCATGACAACAGAAACGAAACAGTCAGCATTTTTATGAAGGCGTAGTTGTTGCTCTGCTACTGCAGCTGCTGGCTGACTGGCTGCATGTAGTTGGAGTTTTTCATTTAAAACACAAAAATGACCATGACTTTAAACCTTTATTTACTGGCAAGTAGAATTTTTATGGCTTAGAATTAGAAGAAAGAAAAAAACTTGATTTTTTTTCGTTCTGTAAAACAAGCTCAAAATAAACAAGTATAATAAACTATAATTATAGGAAAATTGTAGAACAAAAAAAAAAAAAAAGAAACTAGAAAAATTAAATTTTTACTATTTTAAAGGAGTTTTTTTTAATAAATTAAACAGATTTAGAAATAATGAACTAGGGTCAAACTCTATATGTAATTAACTTCTGAAAACCCCAACCCTCCAAAAAAGAAATGCTTTCTAAACTAGTAGAATCACGTCTGCAATCAAAACCAAGTCAATAGGTCTACTAAAAAGTTGCATGTTATTAACTTCTGAAACACACAACTCTCCCACAAAAAGGCTGCTATCCAAATTACTAGAGGAATACTAGCGATCAAAGCCAAGTCAATAGATCTACTAAAAACGAGTGATATAACTTTTGCAATTGATCCAAACTCGACTTGCAAGCTCAAAAATAAGCAATTAATAAGTAACAGTATATATCAAGGAAAAGTATATATAAGGAACGATATACGAGGATAAGCTGACACCGAAGTACTCTACATCTGTTGTCAATGTCTTTTCTTCAAGGACAATTGCTTACCCCTTTGCAGTATGCAAACCAAGGACTATTCTAGCCCCAAAAATATCTTTCAACTTAAGATTCATTAAGGAGCACTAAGTAAAATCTAAACAGCACCGTTCAAAGGAAATTGTAATAAAAACAAACACACAATTACCTAATCTCTAGAATGCTTTAGACGAATACTTTCCTAAGTCTTCGTGATTCGACAGGGAACTTCAAAAGCTCTGGTAACTAATTTATTAGAAAATGTCCCCTCTAACTTCAAGACAAGGTCTTATTTTGCTATCATAATCAAAAGTTTGTGTCTGTCAGATCTTCAGACTCTGCCGGACTAATATTAATAGTATCCCAAGTTCGTGTTTCATAAATCTTCAGACTCTCGCTGATCTTCAAACTATTTCGGATTTAGATTAATAGAATAGATTACAAGTAATTAGAAAAATGACAATAACTACATTGTATATCGCATGAAAAACCGTATACAGCTTCTATAGCTTCACAGTCAAGATGACTGTGAATTAGAAAGTATTTACATATATAACACATTATTAGTAAGACCTTATTAAACTTCTTCTATGTAATCCAGACGATATGTAGTAGTCATTGAAAAGTTATTAGGTAAGTAATTACAATTGAAAGTCTTTACCCAGTTTTTGCTGGGAAAGGCTCAAGAGCCTGAAACTAAATTCTACAAAATATAGACAGAAATTGAGGTCAATGACATTCAGTTCGATTGCCAAGGATTGACTGTAATATAATCCGAAATAATCGATCCAAAACTAGAGGTCGACTCTTCATTAAACTTAAGTATAAGTTTTAGCATGGCACCTAATCCAAAACTTACAATTCTTCCTGGGTTCCAAGAAGATGACATTCAATTACACAGAATCAACCATAAACGACTAAACTTCGCAAATCTTTCAAAGTTTAAGACGAAGTACTTCAATGAGTTTATAGAGATGTCTTGTTCACACTGATTTTAATAGCAGCGGCAATTACGGATCGTCATAATTTTAACTGTGTACTATAGAAACCCGATTAAACTCTTACAAATTCATTATTTTGGGTTTCTGACATGACTCTTCAATGTGGTTGTCGAGGACATCTTTATTCGAACTTTCGTTAATAGAAGTGTTAATAAAAATCGTAAATATGTGCAACAAAAAACCGATTTAACTCTTACAAATTCATTCTTCTTGGGTTTCTATAATAGCGAATCAGGTGATGAAGGCAATGACATGATTCTTCAGTGTGATTGTCGAAGTCATCTTTATTCGAACTGGCATTAATAGAAGTGTCAATAAAAAGAAATCTATTGTTGATCAACTACATATGGACATGAAAGGATTCTAAATCTGGACCATACATCAACTATATTACCCCCCTCACGAACTTTGATAGAGTTTTCAAAGTCAGAGTTACTTCCAGCAATGAGTGAAGTATGAGTAACCTACCGAACGAATATACCACCAGGATTTATACAGGTGGTGAATTGCAGTGTTGATTCTGGTGTGTTCTTTATCAAGACTGAGTCGTCTATCTGATATTACTCTAGTATGGGTCCCTGCGCATAGAGACTACTATAGCAATAAGCAGATGTATAAGAGCCACTAAGCTGCTTTTAACCCGGAATAGACGGGCTATATCGATGTTACTGGCAGCAATAACTGAAAACTGGGTGCTAGGCAGACGAAGTAGCAGATCGCCTTAGGCTACTCTTCAATGAATCGGAATTAAATATTGTGCATGGAATAGAAAGAAACTGTTTTCAATGTTCTCTGCGAATTCCCTTCTCTAGCCGCCAAGAGAAACAGATTCCTCGGCAAACCAACCGGAAGTGACAATGATCTAACCAAACTAGTGATCGAGTCCCCATCGATGACGATCATTTTCAGTAATGACTTGCTTGAACTGCTATCAACAGAAGTGTCAACTCAGGTTCATTTACCAATAAAATTTTGAAATATCGAGTAGCAAACAAATGTTTTGTATTCCAAATTTTTCTAACATTAAATTCCTCTTACTACATACTTCAAAATTATTCATTATCAAGTGCAGCAGCTACTCAATTTTTTTTCAATTCATATTCAAATTATTATCTCTCTTTCCAGCTTCCGATTCCCCTCCCCTAACAGAAATTTCCTAATGGGCTTCCCTTCAGTTTGATTCTTTTTTGAAACATATTTTTGTTTCTATATTAAGAAACTCATTAATCATAAAACTTATGAAATGCTCTACTTTCTTAAATTATTTTAATTTCAAATTCAATGTTAAGCATTTTCTTTTATTTTCGAAATTAACAAAAATTCTTATCTATTTATGTTGTTCTATTTTTTGGTAGGCTTTTTTTTTGTCGTAAGAAATACGTATAAAAAATATAAAATAAATAGTATTTATCCCTGGATTTTAATCAAGTTGAAGGTTTATTTTTGTTTACCATTAAAAAATTGTTTCTTTCAGTTCTTTTCAATTTTATTCTTTCATTTTGTTTGTATTTCTTTTACAGTTTTATGAATAATTTCTTTGTATTACAAAAAAAAAAAAAAAAAAAAAAATAATAAATTTCGAAATATTTTTTCTACTTTTTGGGGTATTTTACACTGAGACACATATGTTTGCATACGCATACAAACGGATCTATAATCTTATCGCCCACTAATAAAGAAATTATTTTCTTTTTGAAGAAAAAAATTAAAAAAATTGAGTAATATTCGAACTATGGAAACCGCTTCATGTAGCCTAGACTATAGTTCAGACCGCAGATTATACTATACATTTCACTATAGTCCTAGCTAAAAGCTGGACTATAGACTACACTTAAGTATAGACTATAGTCCAGACTATAAACTAAATCAAAGTGCAAACTACAAACTATGCTCATGTCCAGATTATAGAAAATACTATAGACTAGACTATAATCCAGACTATAAAGTAGAATATAGTCCACCCTATAAGCTAGATTATAATCCTGACTATAGGCTAGAATATAAAATAGATTATAGACTAGACTATAATCCAGACAATAGATTAGACTATTGTCCGGACTATAGACTAGACTATAGTCCAGACAATAGACTAGACTATTGTTCAGACTATAGACTAGACTATAGTCCAGACAATAGACTAGACTATAGTAATGACTATAGAGTATACTAGAGTGCCGACTATAGACTGGTATATAGTCCAGACTATAGACTAGACTGCAGTGCAGACTATAGACTAGGTTATAGCAAACACTATTGACCAATACTGACTATATACTAAACTATAGTCCCGACTATAAACCATTTTATAGTACAGACTATATAATAAACTGTAGTCCAGACTATAGACTAGACTATAATCTACACTATGAACTGGGCTATAGGCCAGACTTAAGACTAGACTACAGTATATACTATAGACAAGACTACAGTCCAGAAAACAGACTAGACTATATTCTAGACTAAGGACTAGTCCTGACTATATACTAACTATAGTCCATCCTATAAACTAGAATATTGTCCAGACAATGGAATAGACTATAGTCAAGAATATAGACTAGACAATGGTGCAGACCATAAACTTGTCAATAGACTATAGTCCAGACTATATATTAGACTATAGTCCAGACTATAGTTCAGCCAATAGACTAGACTACAGTCCAGACTATAGACTAGTTCTGAATATACTTCAGATTATAGTACAGAATATAGACAAGACTATAGTCCAGTGTATAGACAATACTATAGTCCACACTATAGACATAGTTCAGACTATAAGTTAGTCCCTGACCCTCTATAGGGTGAACCACTATGCATTCTCCATATTCCCCTTACACCCCCAAATGTAGCCGCCAGCAATATAGAAAAAAAAAAAACAACACCCTAAAAATAATTTTAAACACATTTTTTTTATAGAATTAGAAGAATTAACGAAATCAAAATCTAGGTCAAACTTTTTTTTAAATTCTTATTTATCTGTTGTTGTTTCTATATATTATTTAAACATTAAATTTTATATGTATGTAGATCGCTGTATTTGTTTTAGTAAATGACTGTGTGTGTTTTTGGTGTTTGTTTTTTATATATTTTTAATTGTCATTATTTTCAGTTTTGTTTATATTTACGTTAATTTATTTAATATTGTTTTTGTTGTTGCAAGTTTAAATACAAATCCATAGATAGAAATTGGGTTAAAGACTGTGTGTGTGTGTGTGTGTGTCTTTCTGAGTAGTGTGATGATGATTCAGTGAAAAACGTGCCGCTAAAATTTATGTTTTAAATTTAAAGATCTCCCCCTCAGCCCTCAGAGTGTTAGAAAATGACAGGCATAATGAGTTTGTAGGTAAAACACATGGGGATACTTTTGGTACTTAAGTTCTTTGGGTAGTTTAAAGTAAGAAATTTATGTAGTGATAAGAATGTTCGGAAAGTTTTGTTAAATGCAGTTTTTTATGCAAAGCTATGTAAGAAATATAGATTTCAAAATAGATTTCAATGAATTATTTAATAAAGAGATGCATGACAATAGGGAATTGCACTATATAGTCAGTAGATGCCACCCAAATACCAAACCACTTAAAAGCATATTAAAATAAGAACATTTACACCTCAATATTCACATATTTTGATTAAAACATTTATATTAGTTAATTTATAGTTCAGTTCTAGTTAAGTACTAGTTCAGTTCTAGTTCTAGTTCTAGTTCAGGTCTAGTTCAGTTCTAGTTCAGTTCTAGCTCTAGTTCAGTTCTAGTTCAGTTCTAGTTCAGTTCTAGTTCACTTCTAGTTCAGTTCTAGTTCAGTTCTAGTTCAGTTCTAGTTCAGTTTAGTTCAGTTCTAGTTCAGTTCTAGTTCAGTTCTAGTTCAGTTCTAGTTCAGTTCTAGTTCAGTTCTAGTTCAGTTCTAGTTCAGTTCTAGTTCAGTTCTAGTTCAGTTCTAGTTCAGTTCTAGTTCAGTTCAGTTCTAGTTCAGTTCTAGTTCAGTTCTAGTTCAGTTCTAGTTCAGTTCTAGTTCAGTTCTAGTTCAGTTCTAGTTCAGTTCTAGTTCAGTTCTAGTTCAGTTCTAGTTCAGTTCTAGTCCAGTTCTAGTTCAGTTCTAGTTCAGTTCTAGTTCAGTTCTAGTTCAGTTCTATTTCAGTTCTAGTTCAGTTCTATTTCAGTTCTATTTCAGTTCTAGTTCAGTTCTAGTTCAGTTCTAGTTCAGTAGTTCAGTTCTAGTTCAGTTCTAGTTCAGTTCTAGTTCAGTTCTAGTTCAGTTCTAGTTCAGTTCTAGTTCAGTTCTAGTTCAGTTCTAGTTCAGTTCTAGTTCAGTTCTAGTTCAGTTCTAGTTCAGTTCTAGTTCAGTTCTAGTTCAGTTCTAGTGCAGTTCTAGTTCAGTTCAAGTTAGTTCTAGTTCAGTTCTAGTTCAGTTCTAGTTCAGTTCTAGTTCAGTTCTAGTTCAGTTCTAGTTCAGTTCTAGTTCAGTTCTAGTTCTAGTTCAGTTCTAGTTCAGTTCTAGTTCAGTTCTAGTTCAGTTCTAGTTCAGTTCTAGTTCAGTTCTAGTTCAGTTCTAGTTCAGTTCAGTTCAGTTCTATTTCAGTTCTAGTTCAGTTCTAGTTCAGTTCTAGTTCAGTTCTAGTTCAGGTCTAGTTCAGTTCTAGTTCAGTTCTAGTTCAGTTCTAGTTCAGTTCTAGTTCACTTCTAGTTCAGTTAGTTCTAGTTCAGTTCTAGTTCAGTTCTAGTTCAGTTCTAGTTCAGTTCTAGTTCAGTTCTAGTTCAGTTCTAGTTCAGTTCTAGTTCAGTTCTAGTTCAGTTCTAGTTCAGTTCTAGTTCAGTTCTAGTTCAGTTCTAGTTCAGTTCTAGTTCAGTTCTAGTTCAGTTCTAGTTCAGTTCTAGTTCAGTTCAGTTCTAGTTCAGTTCTAGTTCAGTTCTAGTTCAGTTCTAGTTCAGTTCTAGTTCAGTTCTAGTTCAGTTCTAGTTCAGTTCTAGTTCAGTTCTAGTTCAGTTCTAGTTCAGTTCTAGTTCAGTTCTATTTCAGTTCTAGTTCAGTTCTATTTCAGTTCTAGTTCAGTTCTATTTCAGTTCTATTTCAGTTCTAGTTCAGTTCTAGTTCAGTTCTAGTTCAGTTCTAGTTCAGTTCTAGTTCAGTTCTAGTTCAGTTCTAGTTCAGTTCAGTTCTAGTTCAGTTCTAGTTCAGTTCTAGTTCAGTTCTAGTTCAGTTCTAGTTCAGTTCTAGTTCAGTTCTAGTTCAGTTCTAGTTCAGTTCTAGTTCAGTTCTAGTTCAGTTTCTAGTTCAGTTAAAGTTAGTTCTAGTTCAGTTCTAGTTCAGTTCTAGTTCAGTTCTAGTTCAGTTCTAGTTCAGTTCTAGTTCAGTTCTAGTTCAGTTCTAGTTCAGTTCTAGTTCAGTTCTAGTTCAGTTCTAGTTCAGTTCTAGTTCAGTTCTAGTTCAGTTCTAGTTCAGTTCTAGTTCAGTTCTAGTTCAGTTCTAGTTCAGTTTAGTTCAGTTCTAGTTCAGTTCTAGTTCAGTTCTAGTTCAGTTCTAGTTCAGTTCTAGTTCAGTTCTAGTTCAGTTCTAGTTCAGTTCTAGTTCAGTTCTAGTGCAGTTCTAGTTCAGTTCAAGTTAGTTCTAGTTCAGTTCTAGTTCAGTTCTAGTTCAGTTCTAGTTCAGTTCTAGTTCAGTTCTAGTTCAGTTCTAGTTCAGTTCTAGTTCAGTTCTAGTTCAGTTCTAGTTCAGTTCTAGTTCAGTTCTAGTTCAGTTCTAGTTCAGTTCTAGTTCAGTTCTAGTTCAGTTCTAGTTCAGTTCTAGTTCAGTTCTAGTTCAGTTCTAGTTCAGTTCTAGTTCAGTTCTAGTTCAGTTCTAGTTCAGTTCTAGTTCAGTTCTAGTTCAGTTCTAGTTCAGTTCTAGTTCAGTTCTAGTTCAGTTCTAGTTCAGTTCTAGTTCAGTTCTAGTTCAGTTCTAGTTCAGTTCTAGTTCAGTTCTAGTTCAGTTCTAGTTCAGTTCTAGTTCAGTTCTAGTTCAGTTCTAGTTCAGTTCTAGTCCAGTTCTAGTTCAGTTCTAGTTCAGTTCTAGTTCAGTCTAGTTCAGTTCTATTCAGTTCTAGTTCAGTTCTATTTCAGTTCTAGTTCAGTTCTATTTCAGTTCTATTTCAGTTCTAGTTCAGTTCTAGTTCAGTTCTAGTTCAGTTCTAGTTCAGTTCTAGTTCAGTTCTAGTTCAGTTCTAGTTCAGTTCTAGTTCAGTTCTAGTTCAGTTCTAATTCAGTTCTAGTTCAGTTCTAGTCCAGTTCTAGTTCAGTTCTAGTTCAGTTCTAGTTCAGTTCTAGTTCAGTTCTAGTTCAGTTCTAGTTCAGTTCTAGTTCAGTTCTAGTTCAGTTCTAGTTCAGTTCTAGTTCAGTTCTAGTTCAGTTCTAGTTCAGTTCTAGTTCAGTTCTAGTTCAGTTCTAGTTCAGTTCTAGTTCAGTTCTAGTTCAGTTCAGTTCAGTTAGTTCTAGTTCTAGTTCAGTTCTAGTTCAGTTCTAGTTCAGTTCTAGTTCAGTTCTAGTTCAGTTCTAGTTCAGTTCTCAGTTCTAGTTCAGTTCTAGTTCAGTTCTAGTTCAGTTCTAGTTCAGTTCTAGTTCAGTTCTAGTTCAGTTCTAGTTCAGTTCTAGTTCAGTTCTAGTTCAGTTCTAGTTCAGTTCTAGTTCAGTTCTAGTTCAGTTCTAGTTCAGTTCTAGTTCAGTTCTAGTTCAGTTCTAGTTCAGTTCTAGTTCAGTTCTAGTTCAGTTCTATTTGGTTCAGTTCTAGTTCAGTTCTAGTCAGTTCTAGTCAGTCTAGTTCAGTTCTAGTTCAGTTCTAGTTCAGTTCCTAGTTCAGTTCTAGTTCAGTTCTAGTTTCAGTTCTAGTTCAGGTTCTAGTTCAGTTCTAGTTCAGTTCTAGTTCAGTTCTTAGTTCAGGTTCTAGTTCAGTTCTAGCTTCAGTTCTAGTTCAGTTCTAGTTCAGTTCTAGTTCAGTTCTAGTGCAGTTCTAGTTCAGTTCAGTTCAGTTCTAGTTCGTTCTAGTTCAGTTCTAGTTTCAGTTCTAGTTCAGCTTCTAGTTCAGTTCTGCTTCGTTCTAGATCAGTTCTAGTTCAGTTCTAAGTTCTAGTTCAGTTCTAGTCAGTTTCTAGTTCAGTTTCTAGTTCAGTTCTAGTTCAGTTCTAGTTCAGTTCTAGTCGTTCTAGTTCAGTTCTAGTTCAGTTCTAGTTCAGTTCTAGTTCAGTTCTAGTTCAGTTCTAGTTCAGTTCTAGTTCAGTTCTAGTTCAGTTCTAGTTCAGTTCTAGTTCAGTTCTAGTTCAGTTCTAGTTCAGTTCTAGTCAGTTCTAGTTAGTCTAGTTCAGTTCTAGTTCAGTTCTAGTTCAGTTCTAGTTCAGTTCTCGTTCAGTTCTAGTTCAGTTCTAGTTCAGTTCTAGTTCAGTTCTAGTTCAGTTCTAGTTCAAGTTTCTAGTCAGTCTAGTTCAGTTTAGTTCAGTTCTAGTTCAGTTCTAGTTCAGTTCTAGTTCAGTTCTAGTTCAGTTCTAGTTCAGTTCTAGTTCAGTTCTAGTTCAGTTCTAGTTCAGTTCTAGTTCAGTTCTAGTTCAGTTCTAGTTCAGTTCTAGTTCAGTTCTAGTTCAGTTCTAGTTCAGTTCTAGTTTCAGTTCTAGTTCAGTTCTAGTTCAGTTCTAGTTCAGTTCTAGTTCAGTTCTAGTTCAGTTCTAGTTCAGTTCTAGTTCAGTTCTAGTTCAGTTCTAGTTCAGTTCTAGTTCAGTTCTAGTTCAGTTCTAGTTCAGTTCTAGTCAGTTCTAGTTCAGTTCTAGTTCAGTTCTAGTTCAGTTCTAGTTCAGTCTAGTTTCAGTTCTAGTTCAGTTCTAGTCAGTTCTAGTTCAGTTCTAGTTCAGTTCTAGTTCAGTTCTAGTTCAGTTCTCGTTCAGTCTAGTTCTAGTTCTAGTTCAGTTCTAGTTCAGTTCTAGTTCAGTTCTAGTTCAGTTCTAGTTCAGTTCTAGTTCAGTTCTAGTTCAGTTCTAGTTCCAGTTCTAGTTCAGTTCTAGTTCAGTTCTAGTTCAGTTCTAGTTCAGTTCTAGTTCAGTTCTAGTTCAGTTCTAGTTCAGTTCTAGTTCAGTTCTAGTTCAGTTTCTAGTTCAGTCTAGTTCAGTTCTAGTTCAGTTCTAGTCAGTTCTAGTTCAGTTCTAGTTCAGTTCTAGTTCAGTTCTAGTTCAGTTCTAGTTCAGTTCTAGTTCAGTTCTAGTTCTAGTTCTAGTTCAGTTTCTAGTTCTAGTTCTAGTTCAGTTCTAGTTCAGTTCTAGTTCAGTTCTAGTTCAGTTCTAGTTCAGTTCTAGTTCAGTTCTAGTTCAGTTCTAGTTCAGTTCTAGTTCAGTTCTAGTTCAGTTCTAGTTCAGTTCTAGTTCAGTTCTAGTTCAGTTCTAGTTCAGTTCTAGTTCAGTTCTAGTTCAGTTCTAGTTCAGTTCTAGTTCAGTTCTAGTTCAGTTCTAGTTCAGTTCTAGTTCAGTTCTAGTTCAGTTCTAGTTCAGTTCTAGTTCAGTTCTAGTTCAGTTCTAGTTCAGTTCTAGTTCAGTTCTAGTTCAGTTCTAGTTCAGTTCTAGTTCAGTTCTAGTCCAGTTCTAGTTCAGTTCTAGTTCAGTTCTAGTTCAGTTCTAGTTCAGTTCTAGTTCAGTTCTAGTTCTAGTTCAGTTCTAGTTCAGTTCTAGTTTCAGTTCTAGTTCAGTTCTAGTTCAGTTCTAGTTCAGTTCTAGTTCAGTTCTAGTTCAGTTCTAGTTCAGTTCTAGTTCAGTTCTAGTTCAGTTCTAGTTCAGTTCTAGTTCAGTTCTAGTTCAGTTCTAGTTCAGTTCTAGTTCAGTTCTAGTTCAGTTCTAGTTCAGTTCTAGTTCAGTTCTAGTTCAGTTCTAGTTCAGTTCTAGTTCAGTTCTAGTTCAGTTCAAGTTCATTACTAATTCAGTTCTAGTCGTGGTAGTTTATTCTCTCTTAAAAATTAATTTATTAGAATTTAATTGAAAATTTAAATTTTATAAACTGTGGCTTAAAAAAAGTCACATACCAAACTCAATTTAATTAAAACGGCTTAAAAATTTCTGCAATTTGCAGAACACAGAAGAAAATAATACAATTAGCAGTGCAGCCAGAAAATTTAAAATCCAAATTGTTCTGCTTTTGACAATGACCAAGACCAAGAGGAAATATTGTTGTGCAACCATAGTACATATAAATATACATACATGGTTGTAAATATAAAAGCAGACAAAAAATTTATAAAATTTTGGAGCTCAAAATACTGGATGCTGCAGAACTATGTATATAGTAGGTTTAACATATTCAACTGATGATATCATATTATTTACATGGAAGTATATACATACATAAGTATCTATATGGTATATATGTATGTCACTGGCTTAAATGAAAAGTTCAACTTATATATACTATATGAAATGCCATATATAAAATTCTTTAATGGCTTGAACTTGCACTTGCCAAAAAATAAATGTATTTACTCACACCGAAACACATAAGCAGCCAGGCACAATACACACAGTCATAACAATATAAAATATTGTTATTTCTTAAAAGAGCAGTTTCCTTTTAATTTTCTATTTTAAGCTCTTTTATTTCCGCTGCAAAATTTCTCTAGTTCTCTGTAAAAATTCTGTATAGCTTTGCAACAATGTTGCTAATTTTGATTCTGCCATTTACTTTTAAATCAGACATGCGCAATAGATTTTCAGCAACATTTCATCGTGATACACAATAACTGACCTAAGACACTGCAAATTGTATTGAAACCCTTTTCGTAAATCTGCAAGAGTTTTGGTTTGGTATATAAAGTAACCATTCTTCTTTTTTTAAAACGCGCCAACTGTAAGCGTCCCCATATTTGTTGTGTTTTCTATGTCCGCCTCCTCGCTTACATCTTCTTCTCTTTAGTACTTTCGTTGCGCTCTTTGCATGAAACCAAACAAATTGAAAGGCGTTAAATGTTGCCAGCCAAGGCAACATGGCCCCATGAAGTTCAATAGCCTCATGCAATGCACTGCAAGTGTAACCAAGGACATACATATAACGATAGCAAGAACGAAAGAAAACATGATAATATAGATAGAAATGGTGGATGGTTTTTTGTAGGCAGATGGTTCAAAGAATGAAAAGATTTTTATGAAAATAAAACAAAAAGTAGATTTTTTACACAATTACAAAACTTCTTCAATCGAAGATTATTATCAGTACATATATAGTTGAATTGAAGGTCTTTAGACAATCAACAGCAGTCAATATCCCAAATAAAGAGTAATCGCAGCTCTTTACATAAATCCACAACCATCAAAGATCTTTAGCAATTTCAAATCTCATAGCTATATTAGATCTTCAAAAAGTTCCAAAGCAACAGACCTTTAAATAGTGATTGAAGCAATTGAAGGTTATTTGACAGTTTAAACCGCAAATCTGCATCAGTCAAAGTGTCAAATCAATAGTTATAGTAGATCTTCAGACAACACCAATTCACAAAAAATTATACTGTTTTGGCTACCTCTATACCTCACACAAAACGAAGATCTTTTCGTTGGATCGAACTCACGATCGAAGCCTCAAATCTGAGGCTAGTCATAGATCTTCAGGAAACCTCAATAATGAGCAACCGATGAGATGACAGTTCTTAATCTAGAGTGATCGCTGTCTTTAGAAATTCCCAAATCTCCAGTAATTGATACCCTTTTGAGAGGTCTCCAGGATCAACTTTAAACAAATCCATATAATCAGCAAAATATGATCATTAGACTGCCACACATCCATAGTATGTTAATATCTTCCAAATCGATAGCAGTTGAATATCTGTAGATAGTTTCAAATCAAAGACAGACTTGGAACTTTAGATAGTTATAGTTACCGAAGTTCTAAAACAAGTAGATCTCTAGGCGGTCCCAGAATTTCAGCAATTGATACCCTTTAGAAAGGTCTTGAGGATACCGTTTACAGCAGCCGGTAATCTTTAGGCATCCATATCTCCATAGCAAGTTATGATCTCACACGAACCCAACTAAACAGCAACCGATGATCTTCAGACAGCCCCAAATTCACAGTAAGTTAAGATCTTCAGAAATTCCAAATCGGTAGTAAGTAAAATGCATATTTTATGACAGTTCCAAATCAAAGGCGGTCTTGGAACTTTATACAGTTCGAAATCTACAGTAACCGAAGTTTGCAACCAAATGAAACGCAGATCTTTAGACAGTTACAAATTCTCAGCAAATTTATACCTTTAATAAAGGTATTTAGGATACTCTTAAGACAAGTCCAACTAAACAGCAATCGATAATCTTTCAACAGATCCTTAGGCAAGATCTCTAGCAATTCCAACTTCAATATATTTAGATAGTTTGAAAACAAAGGCAGTCTTGGAACTTTAAACTGTTTCAAATCTTTAGTAACCGAAGTTCTAAATCAAGAGTAAACGTAGATCTTTTGATAGTTCCAAATTCTCAGCAATTGATAACCTTTAGAGAGGCCTTTAGAATACCCTTTAGATAAACCCAAATAAACAGCAATCGATGGTCTTTCGACAGTCAAAATTCCACAGTGAATTAAGGTTTCTTGGAATAATACCAAATCGAAAGAAGTTGGATATCTTAAGATAGTTTAAAATCAAAGTCTTTTAACTCTAGGTAGTTCCATATCTACAGTAACGGAAGTTCAAAATCAACAGTAAACGCAGATTCTTAGACAATTTGAAATACACTCCGATTGAGGATCTTTCAGCAGCTCCAAATGAATAGCAAACGCAAAACTTTATACAGTTTCAGATCAACAGCAATCAAAAGAGAAACATCACCTGGAAGATCTTTAGGATATTTCAAGACAACAACTATTATACGTTTTAGGACAACTTCTTAGCAATTGTAATTATTTGTGATGTTTTGAAAGTCGAGTCTCTTACCTTTGAAATGTTCGAGATCCTTGTCAAATCCCTTACAAAGAATACATTCTTTAAAAACCTTTCTCTTACACACATACATACATATATTATTCGAAATGTTTGTTGCATTATCCTTTTATTTCATTTAACTTTGTTATTGTTGCACAACAATTCCAACACATACACTTTTACAAATCATTTGTTGTTTTGACATTTTCCTATATAATAAATGTTACATTTACTCGGTACTTTGAAAAAAGAAAGCCACCTACTCCTACTTTTCTTCTCCCTACTTAGACAATAACATAAAGGAAACTGTTTGTTGCAACCACCCTGTTTTCTTTCGTTTCCTTTCTCCGTTGTTGCTAAACTTAAACAAAACTGGGTCAGTAATGTAAAATCTATTTATACTTATAGAAATACTTTGTATGTTTGCAATTGTGTGTATGTATTTTTTTTTTTTGTTTATGTATAACAATTTGTTAGTGTGTGTGTATACTTTTGGCGTCAGTGTTTGTGTCGTCGTCGTTGTTTGATTATTGTTGTTTTCGTTGCTGTAGAGTTGTTTGTTCGACTTTTTGGTATTTTTCATTTATTTGTGGCAATGTTGTTGGATTTTCGTTGTTGTGGCGGCTCATTGCCCCAATGCACTCCAATGTGTTGGTCGTTTAAATGAGTGTGAGTCTTTAGTTAAATGTGTCTTTGATTTTATGCAGTGTTAACCTCTGCAGGAAATTTTTGTTAACTAAGGGCGGTAATTTCTTGTAATTTGATTTTTTTTGTTCTGTTGTTTGAAAGGAAAACCCAATGTATGGGTTTAAATTAATTTATATATGAATAATTTACTGGGTGTTTAGCACGGTGGTAAACAAGGACATTATTTGAGAGTTATTCGGAGAACAAGGTGAACTTTTTCAGCTACAGAGCCGACTCGTTGTGACTACCAAAGAATACTTTGGTGGCCGAAGATCCATACCAATCAAAACCCTTAACTTAAGAGATTCATGAAAACTTTTTATCGATATTCTGTTCCTGTGATATCAACTCATTCCTAACATATATGTAGTGCCCGTAGTCTGAGATGTTCTGTTTAGTTGACAACAGTACCGGAAACTTATCTCAATACATACATATATAAGTTTGACATCTATAGAATATGATTGCATTTACACCACGGTGATGGACGTTTTACGATGGTAACATGATCGGGCAGTGTGGAACAGGATCATGTAGTTGTCGGAATAATATTAACCACCGACATTTTAAAAAGCAGTTTACATTGAAATCCAGTTCTTAACATTGTAAGGGATTTAACAATGTAAGCGATAAAGAACTACCCAATCGTTACTTAAAAGAGTCTGTCAGTGTTGAGGCCTTCGGCAATTAGTTGGATAACAATGTCTGAGATTCATTAGACACTACAGAAATGATTACATCTGTGGAATTTAAGGGTGTGATTTAAAAACTAACCAGCCTCCAGTAGGTTAGTAGTTAGTGTTCAAGTCTGTTAGACCATAGGTCGCACAACAAGACCAATGAAGATGTATTTCTTTAGATTTAATAAATCCTCTTTTCAAACTAACTAACTGTTCAATAAAGCCTGTCTGTTTCTATTTTTTGGTTGACACTGATTTCTATTATTATGAGTCACTGAAACTAATGCGGCCATCAGCTTATCAGTTACAGATTTCAAATTAGACTACAATATACTTATTAGATCAATGAAGAGAGCAATCTAATGGCCCAGTAAAGTTCGAAACGATTTGGATGCTGCAATTGAATGAAGGCTCAGTTAGTCTAGATATTGAAAAATTTAAATCAGATCAGATTAAACAATAATTCAGAGTACAACATCGATATTTAGAGATTAACTCTATATAAGGTCAAAGAAATGAATCATTCCAAATTTATTTCGAGAACTATAACTTTGAAAAAAGATGGTTTAAAAGGAGGAATAATGATCATGACGTACGAAAATGAAATTAAAATTATTTATAAGATCGTTGAGTAGAACCAACTGAGCGGTAATAACCGAATCAAAAAAGAAAGAAATTATAAAGATAATGAGGAATGAGACTCAAAACTAGATAAACCATAAAAAACTATGCCTCTGGATCAATAAAGCAGAGCAAACGAATGCAAAGTAGGATACAGCTTCTATTCAACTTGAGAGTTTCATTTCCAACACTACCTTCTGCTGAGAGACTCTTGAGATTTACAGAGAGAGGCGAGAAAATGTCAGAACAATATATTAGACAACTTTGGAGTACAGATATACTCAATCACTAATCAACTTAACATAAAGTTCTTGTACTAATATTACGAATCAAGAGAAATTATCATGACTCTGAGACCCATAATCCTGTAAACGAATGCTTCTAAGGGAGAAAGTAAGGCTATTTGAAACGAATTTTGATGATTTCTTTATTCGGTAATCCATAGCCCAGTAAAAAGAGAATATGAAAGAGACAGAAAGTCTGACGTTTCGTTTAAAACATGAGATATGATCAAGCTTAGCTGTGGAAGTCTGTTCAGAACGGACTAAAACACTTCCTCGTACACTAGTCCTATTACGATTATACATATTATAAACATATACATATATACATATGTACGCCAGATGCTGCTTTGAGAGGGTCTCAAATACTTGAACTACTACCTGGATCTTTCGCAGAAACTAATATTCACTATATCACATTAATGAGTCGAGTGTTTTGTCTGTTCCAACTAAGTGGTGTATTAGAGTTACTCATTCTGACATCCAATATTAACTGATAAAATTCAATCTGGTATCACAGGATATCTGGCAGGAATAACGAGATTTGAAGGTGATTTTAGTGAAATTTAATTAAATCTTAAGGAACCTTATTAGGAAGAATCTTACATAGTTTTACAATAGGAATCCCTTGTGTACCCTGTATCCAGGTCTATGTATATACTTTTGACTTTAACTTACCACTAAGTTTATAAATATGTATGTTTATATGTAAATACAAATGTTTACTTTAACATTTAACCATAGTCGTTGCATAGACAATCATATATAACAAATTTTGTTATTGCATTTTCTCATGTACGAATAAATTTTATGCAACGTGTGGCACAAAAACCAAACAAAATATTAATGACAAACATATAGGTATATGAAAATGGCCATGAGCTGGTCAAAGGACTATTGTCCTTCAACTGCCATATACTAACGAGTGTACAGAAAACCATATAAAATGTGCAGCAATTTTTGTAATTTTCAATAACTATATAATGCAACATTTTCTGCAAACCGTTGCAGGAGATGAAAATAGAGAAAGAGAGTAATAGTTTTAGAGAAAAATTTGGTTAAGTTTGGTTAAGTTTGAGAAGTAGTTATAATAGGAATTGACAACAGGGCGTATGATTATTATTAAACTCAGGTTTTATGGAAATTTGAAAATTAAGCAAGTTTGAGGGTAAATTAAAAATATACATATTAATGAAAATTATTGGTTAATAACTTTTCTAAAAGTTTATGCTAAAGACTTTGATATAATGAAAAAAATTATATTTTTTTAAACAAACAACAATATTATTGATAAATTAAAAAAGTCCATTTATTTGCCTTAAAGAAAAACCATTTCCCTAAAACTTACTTGTTTACTAAGCTTAAACCAGTTAGATCTTCCTGAATTTTTAATTAATTTTCCTCAGTAATAAAATATTTTCCTATAATATGCTAAAAATATTATGAAATTTTTACAATTATACAATATTTTGTCTTTGTAAAAAACACAAAGTTTAACATGTCACATCCTTAAAAGTGTCAATTTCCTTCCTCTTTAAAAGAAATTGATAACTTGCTATAGAGTTACAGTGAGTACATATAAAATAGACAAAAAATATCGAACAATGTCGTTGTTATAAATTAACTATAAATTGTTATTGTTGCTATTATTTTAATTACAATAAACAAGTTACAATAGACAACAGCCAGCACATACAAAATATAACATTTCAAAAAAAAAAAAAGCGACAATAACTGAGTGAACTAAAACTAAATTCAATAGACAGACGTTAAGATAGACAAACAGACGGACGGACTACAAAAACACAAACAACCCGGTACAAAAACAACTTTCACTTTGCGCTTGAATTCATACAATTTTCATGACACGACCGCGCTTAACACCAACAACACCAGCGCAAAAATCATACTTAATCATACAAAACAACAAAGCAACATAGAAACGTTATAGTCTGTGGGACACACAGACAGACGGACAGACAAACGGGTGGTTCAGACAAATGACAAAACGACCTATAAGACCAAATTGAATATAAAGTATTTGTTTATAAAAAAAAATAATTCAAATAAACGTTATTTTGCAAAAATAACAAAAACCAAATATTTAAAATGCTTAAGAGTATGTGTGTTAAAATCGTCAAGGTAAAGTGGGCGGTTTAATAATTAAAAATAAAAAAATTTTTTGTTAAAATCTAAGGATTTTATTAGTGTTAAACTCCAAAAACTATAAAGTTATTCAAGCAATTTTGGGATGGTCTAGACTACAGACTAGACTAAAGAAAAGACTAAAGACTAGACTAAAGACAAGACAAGACTAAATACTAGAATAGACCATAGACAAGACTAGAGTACAGAATAGACAATAGACTAGACTATAGACTAGACTATACTAGACTATAGACTAGACTATAGACTAGACTATAGACTAGACTATAGACTAGACTATAGACTAGACTATAGACTAGACTATAGACTAGACTATAGACTAGACTATAGACTAGACTATAGACTAGACTATAGACTAGACTATAGACTAGACTATAGATTAGACTATAGACTAGACTATAGACTAGACTATAGACTAGACTATAGACTAGACTATAGACTAGACTATAGACTAGACTATAGACTAGACTATAGACTAGACTATAGACTAGACTATAGACTAGACTATAGACTAGACTATAGACTAGACTATAGACTAGATGATGTTGAAGTTGTGGAACTGGTTAGCAGTACTCTTTTAAGCGTTATCTTGAGGTTGATCTGATCACCGCAATAGATTTTCACAGATTATTCTTAGACACGAACTGTAGATCTTCGTTTAAATTGGAGAACCTTAAATATCTGATGCACGAGTTTTGTCGCGCGTATAGCTTCGTCGTGCAATGTTCTCCAATCCCTAATTCCGCATACATCTTGAGCATATGACTTGGTGATAGTAAACGATCGAATGCTGACATGCGGAAACAGTTTAGTTGCATGTAGATGCCTCCTTCGGCTTTCATCAGTCAATGCCTAGGATCGTCTGACCTCTAAAACTGAAGTACTCAGCATTTCATTTGAGTGACGATAATTCAATTGGCGTTTGTATCATCTGAATACAGAGATAGTCGAAGTCATTGATCTAGCCGTAGCTGTCTTGTATAGTAAATCTGCCTAAGTATTTCTCGCAAATTTGCCAGACTTAAAAATTCGTCTGAAAATTCCATTATCGGTTCGGAAAGCTCGTTTAAATCATTGTCCAAGAGTTAACTGTTTTGCCTGATACATCTGACGATCCCGGTAGGTATGTCTGTCTGGTTAGTCATGGTCATTGTAATTTCAATTGGACTCAAACCTGTAGTCTCTGCATAAGAACTCATTTCTAGATCCCTGATAACCACTGTGCGACGTGCCTAAATATAAAGCCCCCACATTTGCCTGCAAAACGTTTTCGTACAATTTTTTTCATGTTGTTTGTTGCTGTTCTTGCAAAAACTATTCCCACCGCCAACAATTGATGGAACACACACTCTAAATACGATTGTGATCATGTTTGGGTGTGTGATGAGGTTTTCAAAATATAAACAAAAAATAAAGACAAGTTTAAATTTAAAAAAAAATCGCTATAAGTTTTAATGAAGATTTATAAACATTAAAACAAAAAAGTTTATATGAACAAAGCTAGTGGTTATAGGTTTCCTAGTTTTTGGTTTGTTGAACAGTTGGGGGCAATTTTGGAAGTTCTATATAAGATAGTAAAGGAAACAAAGTGCTGCTGAACTTTATGTTTGGCTGCTTCACACTTATGGTTGTGTAATAGGTATGTATGGAGTTTGCCCATCACTGTGTTTTAAGGCTTGTTTTAGTGGGCTTCTAAGCTTAATATGACTTTTGACTCATTTAATGCCTGTTGGTTAACTTTTTGTTTTAAATATTGACTAATTCTGGATGCTATTAATTTCAAGCCAAACAGTTTCCCGAAGCATTAGGCAGGCGTTTGCCTATTTTTTTGTTGCATATTGTGGTTTAGTTTTCCCAGTTTTTTTTTTCTTCTGTAAAGCTTCCTTTCACTAGTGTTTTTTTTTTTGTGTTCGTGTTTTTTTCAGCACCAACCTACAAACATTTTGGGGAGCTTGCAAAAAAAACCGTAAAACTTCCGCAAACGGCTTGTCAGTAAACAATGCAAAAAAGATCTGTTTGCCAACAACCAACAACAACAATTTTTGTTTATAGTGTTCATAGTATAAAATTTCCCAGCATATTTATGGCTCTAAAACCGACATCACAAAATAGAAATAAAAGAAAAGCCAAGCAAATGCCTGTGGATGTTTTTTATAAAGAAAAAAGATTTAAAGAAATTGTTACATAATTTTTTTGTTTTTATAATTGTGTATTTTATATAAAATACTTTATCTTAAGGGAAATAAATTTATGCATATAAATATTGAAACAATAAAAGAGAAACATAAACACCGGAAATGTTTAATAAAAATATCAAATTTTGAATCAATGAAGGCAAATAAATACAAAGAAACAAATATTTTTAGGTTAGAAAAGATCGGCAGATTTCTCAAAAGCTTTTTTGGTTTTAAATCAAATACTCTAGGTATTTTAAAATAAATATTTTAAATTAAAATTCTTAATCATTTTATGAATATTTGTAATAAATTTTAAATTTTCCTAAGTAAAGGTTACTTTATATATATTTTCCCATAACTCGGGAACTAATGGCCCGATTTTCTTTAGTGAGCCCTTTTCAAATTCTACTTCATTTTTTTCTAAGTTATTCATACATTAGTTTTTAAAATGATCACTTGCTTAGCAACTTTATGCACAGAAAGTTTTAACATAGAAAATTTTTCAGGCAAAACTGAAAACAATTTTATTTTTTAAAAATTCATAAAAAATCTAAATTGTGTTAAAATTCAAGACAACTTTTATGAAAAAATAGCTAAACCTGTTCTACATAAAATACAATATATTTTATTAAAATGGATACATAATTCATAATTTTAAAATTAAAAAAGTACATACATCTTAGTTTAAGAAAAAAAGTAAAATTTAAAATTTTTGAATTTTTAAAAATTAATAAAAAATCTTACAAGACCAAAAAATTAAAATGTATTCTCTGCTGCTAAAGCTTAATATGTAACAAATAAATCAAGATAAATTTTATTAAAATCCATTAACAAATTTTGTTTTTATTTACAATTGAGTGTTGAAAACTCACTTTGACGGTAAGAAAAAATTGAAAAATTATAATTTTTAAAAATTCTTAAAAAATCGAAACCGATCAAATAAAGGAATATTTATTCTTTAGTCCTAAAGATAAATTTCTTAGGAATAATATGAGACCTAAATCTTTCAAAATTACTAATGAAGGTTTATTATATTTCTTATAAAACGCTGCTAACTCAATTTGGTAGTTATTAAAAAAATAAAAAAATTATATTTTTTAAAAATTCTTTAAAAATCAAAAACTTTAAAATTTAATGATATTTATTCTTTGGTCCTAAAGCTAAAGTTATAGGAAATAATATGAGCTATTAAACTTTAAAATCGTTTAATAAATGTTTAATATATTACAAATAAAGTGTGGTTAACTCATTTTGGCAGTTACTTGAAAATAAAAAACTTTATTTTTAAAAATTTATAAAAAATGTAATTCTTTAAAATATAACAGTATTTATTAATAGGACTTAAAGCTAAATTTGTTGTAAATAAAATGAGCCATATTACTGTAAAATTGACTAATAAATGTTTAGTATATTCCCTTTTAAGTGCAACGAACTCATTTTAGCAGTTATTAAAAAAATAAAAAATATATATTTTATAAAAATTCTTAAAAAATTTAAAACTTTGAAATATAACAAAATTTATTCTTTTGACCTAAATCTAAATTTGCTATAAATCATGTGAGCCATAATAATGTAAAATCGTCTTAAAAATGTTTAATATATCGAGGGACTATATTCAATAGTCGCTATCTGTCATTTTCATGAAAATGAGATTTTGATGGCAAAATATTCAGCAAACTATCCCGCATCAGTGATATAAATTTCAAAGAAAAAAAAATATTTTTTGGCAATTTTATAGCTTTTTTTAAATTTCTCTATCTTAAAAAAAGAAAAATTCTGAATGCAAAACTCTCTATCTTATCCAAAAATTTCTTCAAACTCTATCCCGTTGGATGATTTTCTGTTGCAAAACAAGTCTTCTTAATAATTTGGACATGCTGAACACAAATCCGTCAAAATATTTAAAATCGGTCTAATAGTTTTTGAGATATCGCTCATTATGATACTAATTAAATCAATTTTATTGTCGTGTTTAACCATATAACTTTGATTTTGGACCAAAACATTATAATCTGTTGCTTTTTCAACAATTTGGTTTATTTTCCTCCATTAAATTGTATAAAATATAATATTTATTGATTTTAATTCAAATAAAAATTTTATATTTCCATGAAAAACTCTCTATCTGTTGGTTGAATGAATATTTTCGTAGAAAAATAAGCTCTATCTGATATAAATTTGTGAATAATTTTGCAAATAATGCAAAATTTAAAATTCTTTTTATATAAGGGTTTAGTATATGGTCGTAGAAATATATTGTAGAAGAAAAAATTTTAAAATCTTCACTAACTAGCGAAATAAACAGTTTTTTTGCTCTCCTGAAAACTTGTATTATTTTAGATAGGGACTATTGAATATAGTCCCTCGATATTCTCTTTTAAGTGCAACGAACTCATTTTGGCAGTTATTAAAAAATTAAAAATTTTTATTTTTTAAAAATTCTTAAAAAATCGAAAACGGTCAAATATATCGATATTTAATCTTTGGACCAAAAACTAAATTTCTTGGAAATAATACGGGACATAAACTTTTCAAATCAAGCAATAAATGTTTAATATATTCTATATTAAGTGCTACTAACTCATGTTGGCAGTTATTAAAAAATTCAAAATTTTTATTATTTAAAAAATCTTAAAAAATCGAAATCGTTCAAATAGACCGATATTTATTCTGTGTACCTAAAGCTAAATTTATTAAAAAAAAATAATGAGCCATAATACTGTAAAATCGGCTTATAAATGTTTAATATATTCTAAATTAACTAAAGTTAATTCAATTTGAAAGATATAAAAATATAAAAAATTATAATTTTAAAAAATTCATAAAAAATTCAGAAATGATCAATAAGTTGATCTTATTCTTAATTTGCAATTAATCTATATATATAAAAGAGTAGCGTTACTGACATCGTCATCGCACAGCCCAAACGGCGGAACATAGAATCATGAAATTTTGACAGTATATGTGTTTTTGGTTATGTAGATCCACTAAGGAGGGATTTTTGGAAATTTGTACATTTAGGGGATAAAAAGGGGAAAACCGGGTAAAACAGGTTTCCTTAATTATCTTACCTAATATTAGTGATACAAGAAAAATTTTAAATGCACATATATCTACTCTTAAAATAAGCTAATAGGTGTTTGGTACTTTTTTTGAAATTCGTGCTTTTAAGGGGTGAAAATGTGTAACAAATGTGATTTTGGTACCTTTTTTAGCCCTTTATAACTTTTTAACTAATAAACAAAATAACATTTTGAAAATAACATAACGGGAAATTTAATTTTATTCAAACTCATTGAGCCAATTTTTATAAAATTTTAAAAAGTAGTTTATTTACTCACACAAAATAAGATATTGGTATATTATTTTCGAACTCGAGTACTAAGGCCTATATAGGACCAATTTCGAGTAAATTGTTTGGTACCTTTTTGAAAGCACAATTTTTCTGGAACAAATGAATGCAGATTTGAATCGTTTGAGTTTTATCTGTGATATATAGATTTAAATACGGAATATTTTTAAACTTAATTCTCAAAAAAGTATATTTCTAAGCGAAAAGATAAAAAATTGTACTATTTTTATTAGTACTTTCCACTAAGATAAAATTTATTTCCCTTTTGGTACTTTTTCTTTCTTCAAATGATACTCTGTATGTTTTATAATATGAATTCAAAACACATTATTATTAAACATACACGGTCCTCATTGAATAAGATTCTTTAAGAGAGAACTTTTTAGTACTTTTTATCTCATAAATGGTACTTTTTGAATTTTCTAAAATATTCAACCTAGGAACATAAATTTTAACATACATGGTCTTGACTGAATAATATTCTGTAAGTGGGTACTCTTTGGTAATTTTCCATTCTTCAAATGGTACCTTTTGGTTTCTCTATAATGGTTAACCGGAACACATCCTTTTTAAATGAGAATTTATTGAGAGACTTTTGTACATTTCCTTTTTCCGATGGTACTTTTTGATATTTTTACGATATTGAACATAGAAATTTAAAATATAGGGACCTTAGTGAATGAGAATCTACTGAAAGGGACTTTTGGTACTTTTTCATTCATCAAATTATATTTTTTGAATTGTGTATAATATTGAACACAGGAACATAAAATTTTTGATTAAACAAGAGGTATTTTATAGTACTTTTTTTCTAATAGTAATTTAGAAATTTTCTATAAAAGTAAACAAAATTTTGTATGTATTTAATTTTGGTTAGGGTAGCGCAGCACCCAGGGTATGCTAGTATATTATAAAGTGAGTAAATAACGGAAATAAAAATTTGAAATAATTCACAAGCCTAAAAAAATTAGGTTTTAGTAATGGATTTTAGAGATACATAAGTGATTTAACCGCAATCCTTATATTTAACCCTTTTAAGGAGGGTTATTACTAGATTGTTATTACAAATAGGTCAAGTTATCTATTGACTAATTTAAATTGGCAATAATAATTTCTTTAATAAACACACAAAAATCCAACAAAAACATTCAACACGCGCCAAATTATTACAAAATTCCCAAAACATAAAAACTAACCTCAAATTCAAAAGCAATAATGATATACAAACGCACGAACTTAACTAAAACCAACAAACATTATATTGGAAATGTCATAAATATAACGGTAAACATATTGGGCCAATTGCCAGCATTATTTTTATTTTTCGAAAATTTCAAACCAAACATTGAAATGCAAAATTTATTTCTATACTCAATACAATTTTAAATAATGAAAAAAAATAAGAAATTTTACGTAAGCTTCACATTGAACTTTAAAAAAAAAATAATATTAAATAAATAAAATTAAAATAAACAAAAATACAATGATTTTTTTCTTACTTACTTACTTTTTTATATAAAACGATTACGTTTCTTTTATGTTAAATAAAAAATAGTGTAATAAAATTTTGTACAAAAAAAAAAAAAACAAAATCATAAAAATGTGTTGTGAATTTTTTTGTTTTTTAAATTAATTGTTTAATAAAAAGGTAAGTACGGAACGCAAAAAAAAATTGCACACTTTCTCCTTTTGTTGAAGTAAAAATATAAATAAATACTATTTTGTGTGTTAAAATTTAACCATGATTTTTTTTGGAATGAGTGTGTATGAGCTTTTTTGACATTTTAATTATGACTTTGCAGATATCAACATCAAAAGTGCCAAATATTTAAGAAATGGTTAAAAGCGAATCGTTTAAACTGTATTTTAATGAAAAGGCTTCAGAAATGGCAAAAAAGGAAACGGATATAAGACTGAGGAAGGTTTCTGCTTTCATTTCGAAAACTATGAAGAAAAACTAGACTAAACTATAGACTATACACTAGGCTATAGATTAGACTATAGACTAGACTATAGATTAGATTATAGACTACACTATAAACTAGACTATAGACTAGACTATAGACTAGACTGTAGACTAGACTATAGACTAGACTATAGACTAGACTATAGACTAGACTTTAGACTAGACTATAGAATAAACTATAGACTAGACTATAGACTAGACTATAGGCTAGACCATAGACTAGACTGTAGACTAGACTATAGACTAGACTATAGACTAGACTATAGACTAGACTTTAGACTAGACTATAGACTAAACTATAGACTAGACTATAGACTAGACTATAGGCTAGACCATAGACTAGACCATAGACTAGACCATAGACTAGACTATAGACTAGACTATAGGCTAGACTATAGACTAGACTATAGACTAGACTATAGACTAAACTATAGACTAGACTATAGACTAGACTATAGACTAGACTATAGACCTGACTATAGACTAGACTATAGACTAGACTATAGGCTAGACTATAGACTAGACTATAGACTAGACTATAGACTAGACTATAGACTAGACTTTAGACTAGACTATAGAATAAACTATAGACTAGACTATAGACTAGACTATAGGCTAGACCATAGACTAGACTGTAGACTAGACTATAGACTAGACTATAGACTAGACTATAGACTAGACTTTAGACTAGACTATAGACTAAATTATAGACTAGACTATAGACTAGACTATAGGCTAGACCATAGACTAGACCATAGACTAGACCATAGACTAGACTATAGACTAGACTGTAGGCTAGACTATAGACTAGACTATAGACTAGACTATAGACTAGACTATAGACTAGACTATAGACTAGACTATAGACTAGACTATAGACTAGACTATAGACTAGACTATAGGCTAGACTATAGACTAGACTATAGACTAGACTATAGGCTAGACTATAGACTAGACTATAGACTAGACTATAGACTAGACTATAGACTAGACTATAGACTAGACTATAGACTAGACTATAGACTAGACTATAGACTAGACTATAGGCTAGACTATAGACTAGACTATAGTCTAGACTATAGACTAGACTATAGACTAGACTATAGACTAGACTATAGACTAGACTTTAGACTAGACTATAGACTAGACTATAGACTAGACTATAGACTAGACTATAGACTAGACTATAGACTAGACTATAGACTAGACTATAGACTAGACTATAGACTAGACTATAGACTAGACTATAGACTAGACTATAGACTAGACTATAGACAATAGAATAGACTATAGACTAGACTATAGACTAGACTATAGACTATAGACTAGACTATAGACTAGACTATAGACTAGACTATAGACTAGACTATAGACTAGACTATAGACTAGACTATAGACTAGACTATAGACTAGACTATAGACTAGACTATAGACTAGACTATAGACTAGACTATAGACTAGACTATAGACTAGACTATAGACTAGACTATAGACTAGACTATAGACTAGACTATAGCTAGACTATAGACTAGACTATAGACTAGACTATAGACTAGACTATAGACTAGACTATAGACTAGACTATAGACTAGACTATAGACTAGACTATAGACTAGACTAGACTATAGACTAGACTATAGACTAGACTATAGACTAGACTATAGACTAGACTATAGACTAGACTATAGACTAGACTATATACTAGACTATAGACTAGACTATAGACTAGACTATAGACTAGACTATAGACTAGACTATAGACTAGACTATAGACTAGACTATATACTAGACTATAGACTAGACTATAGACTAGACTATAGACTAGACTATAGACTAGACTAGACTAGACTATAGACTAGACTATAGACTAGACTATAGACTAGACTATAGACTAGACTATAGACTAGACTATAGACTAGACTATAGACTAGACTATAGACTAGACTATAGACTAGACTATAGACTAGACTATAGACTAGACTATAGACTAGACTATAGACTAGACTATAGACTAGACTATAGATTCTATAGACTAGACTATAGATTAGACTATAGACTAGACTATAGACTAGACTATAGACTAGACTATAGACTAGACTATAGACTAGACTATAGACTAGACTATAGACTAGACTATAGACTAGACTATAGACTAGACTATAGACTAGACTATAGACTAGACTATAGACTAGACTATAGACTAGACTATAGACTAGACTATAGCTAGACTATAGACTAGACTATAGACTAGACTATAGACTAGACTATAGACTAGACTATAGACTAGACTATAGACTAGACTACAGACTAGACTATAGACTAGACTATAGACTAGACTATAGACTAGACTATAGACTAGACTATAGACTAGACTATAGACTAGACTATAGACTAGACTATAGACTAGACTATAGACTAGACTATAGACTAGACTATAGACTAGACTATAGACTAGACTATAGACTAGACTATAGACTAGACTATAGACTAGACTATAGACTAGACTATAGACTAGACTATAGACTAGACAATAGACTAGACTATAGACTAGACTATAGACTAGACTATAGAGACTATAGACTAGACTATAGACTAGACTATAGACTAGACTATAGACTAGACTATAGACTAGACTATAGACTAGACTATAGACTAGACTATAGACTAGACTATAGACTAGACTATAGACTAGACTATAGACTAGACTATAGACTAGACTATAGACTAGACTATAGACTAGACTATAGACTAGACTATAGACTAGACTATAGACTAGACTATAGACTAGACTATAGACTAGACTATAGACTAGACTATAGACTAGACTATAGACTAGACTATAGACTAGACTATAGACTAGACTATAGACTAGACTATAGACTAGACTATAGACTAGACTATAGACTAGACTATAGACTAGACTATAGACTAGACTATAGACTAGACTATAGACTAGACTATAGACTAGACTATAGACTAGACTATAGACTAGACTATAGACTAGACTATAGACTAGACTATAGACTAGACTATAGACTAGACTATAGACTAGACTATAGACTAGACTATAGACTAGACATAGACTAGACTAGACTATAGACTAGACTATAGACTAGACTAGACGACTATAGACTAGACTATAGACTAGA
Source organism: Lucilia sericata (assembly GCF_015586225.1). Lineage (NCBI taxonomy): Eukaryota > Metazoa > Arthropoda > Insecta > Diptera > Calliphoridae > Lucilia > Lucilia sericata. Next base: position 114,610 of record NW_023994941.1, read on the forward strand.
CTATAGACTAGACTATAGACTAGACTATAGACTAGACTATAGACTAGACTATAGACTAGACTATAGACTAGACTATAGACTAGACTATAGACTAGACTATAGACTAGACTATAGATAGACTATAGACTAGACTATAGGACTAGGACTATAGAGGGGGGGGGGGGATAGGACTATAGACAAGACTTAGACAGATATAGCCTAGACTATAGAATAGATATAGACTAGACTATAAGGACTAGACATAGACTAGACTATAAGAATAGGACTTAGACAGACTATAGACTAGACATCGACTAGACTAATAGGACTAGACTCTAGACTAGATATAGACTACTATAGACAGACTATAAGACAGACTATAGACTAGACCGGACTATAGGACTACACTTTTTGCGGGTATTGCGCTGAAATTGGGTTGAGGTGTTTTGGAGCTGATGTATAGCAGACATAACATAACTGGTCTGGAATTGCGAGGAATCCTAAGTAGGTTAGATTGAAGAACGTTAGAACAAACGCCCAACGGAATCTGTTATTATACGTAAAGCTCTAAACTGCGAGTTAGATTAGAATAACAATTTTCAGTAGAAGTCCGGTTTATTTCGGAAAACATAATATGGACTGGAATATCCGAACATTTTTTCCAATAGGTAGTAGGTTATTAAGATCGTATCGACTGGGAAATTCAAACTTAAATCCCTATATTAACGCTTACCCTTTTATTACCCGTTTTCACAATACCACATTACTCGTCAGTTAAATCTTTGTGTATACTAATGTGGTATTAGATTCAAGTTGTTGCAGTGAAATAGGATCTTAAAATATTACTTTATGTATTATGATGTATTTTCCAAGGTATTTCGGGGGTAGTTGGTAATGATAGGCAACGAAAACGAAACATGAACTAGAGAATTTCACATTTCTATTTAGATAAGTGGAACGATGCGAAGATCCACATTGGTCATATGGGATAGCTAACTAAGAGAGCTTAAAGTATATGTATGTATATAAAAAGCATGTTCAAGATGAGTAAGTGACACAAATTTACCAAATTTAATGAACAAAATCTGACTAATGTAGAACAAGTGAGGAAGAGAATAAGTTATATCTTTGGGAATGAGATCTGATGACCTTGGAATTTGAAAGTGTTTATTAAAAATGCCGATACAATTCTTGATTATCTATTAGATACTAATTTCTACAGAGATATCATCTTAATTTTGACCTAAGTTTAAAACTTTCTATTCATTACCTTGCTGTAGAGTGACCAAATCAAATTTGTCTGAAGAATCATTTCCATTTGTTAGTTCAAATCTTAAATCCACATATCACAAATGATGATGGCTTGATTTTCCCCCTAATTATTACCAATTGCTAAAGTACTTTTTGGCTTATGGATTTTTTTGATATTATAAAAAGAGGAAACATTTTGAAATAAAAATTTTAACAAATTTATATTTTTATTTAACAATACCATTTAATTAGTAAGTAGTTACACAAATAAACAAAAATTAATATCGTATTCACTATTGTTTATAAATATATAATAATAATAAAAAGTACTTTAGGCTATTATTTGTTTTGAATAATAAATGGTGAAATGTTAAGAGTTATGTTATGGGTATTGGGTATGTATTCATACAATTTCTTTATTATTTTCAAAACAGCTGTTAAATGTCAGATATTTTAATGAAAATTTTTTTTTGTAGTTTAATTTTAAGGTTAATGAACTCACAGCTTTTTTGTTATAAAAATTTAATTTAAATATGTTATACATGAAAGGTAGGCTAACAATTTGTGTTTTATAAAATATTTTCAATAAAGTGAAAATATTAGAAAACCAATTTAATTTTGAAACTATTTGACATTCACTCATATTTGATTTTTAGTTCTTTATCTGACATTTTCTTAAATTGTTTTAATTACTAAATTAATTTATACAAAATATTTAACTTTGCCCAGAAAACTGTTGCAAATATTTCTCTTCAGAAAAAATAACGCGTATTATGTCAAATTTACTTAAATTTTTCATTAATGCCACAAATCATTTTTTTTTTTTTTTTTGATATTTGACTTGCCAATTTTTTATAAAATAAATGCATAAATTTGACACAGCTTTGTTGCATTAATAAAAGATTTATTTCTTTTTGAAATACCTTTTATAAAACAACGCAATGTTTGCTGCCATCGTAATAATAAAAGTGACGTTGCCACTTGATGTAAATATCAGTGTCAAGTAAAGTAAGAAATACATGCCAAACATTTAGTAGTTCGTTGACGTTTAGATTTTGTTGTCTTTCTACAGACACTCATTCATATTGTTGAAGACTATGTCCAAAAAAAAGGAGAGACACTTAGTTCTTTTTTATATTTTTCAGTACTTTTTGACTTCGGATTTATAACATTTCTCTAAGTAGTTCATATATAAGACAATAGATTAGGCAAGAATATAACCTATAGTCTAAGGCACATATATTCTGGTCTATAATCAAGTTCAGAGTCTACTCTATGAACTAGTCTACAGTGCCGATTATGCTATAGTCTAGTGTAAATTGGTACTGGTACCGAAATATATATATAGTTCAGAGTGATCTAGACTACAGTCTAGTCTATAATCTAGTCTATATTCTAGTCTATAATCTAGTCTATATTCTAGTGTATAGTCTAGTCTATAGTTTAGTCTATAGTCTAGTCTATAGTCTAGTCTATAGTCTAGTCTATAGTCTAGTCTAGTCTATAGTCTAGTCTATAGTCTAGTCTATAGTCTAGTCTATAGTCTAGTCTATAGTCTAGTCTATAGTCTAGTCTATAGTCTAGTCTATAGTCTAGTCTATAGTCTAGTCTATAGTCTAGTCTATAGTCTAGTCTATAGTCTAGTCTATAGTCTAGTCTATAGTCTAGTCTATAGTCTAGTCTATAGTCTAGTCTATAGTCTAGTCTATAGTCTATCTATAGTCTAGTCTATAGTCTAGTCTATAGTCTAGTCTATAGTCTAGTCTATAGTCTAGTCTATAGTCTAGTCTATAGTCTAGTCTATAGTCTAGTCTATAGTCTAGTCTATAGTCTAGTCTATAGTCTAGTCTATAGTCTAGTCTATAGTCTAGTCTATAGTCTAGTCTATAGTCTAGTCTATAGTCTAGTCTATAGTCTAGTCTATAGTCTAGTCTATAGTCTAGTCTATAGTCTAGTCTATAGTCTAGTCTATAGTCTAGTTTATAGTCTACTCTATAGTCTAGTCTATAGTCTAGTCTATAGTCTAGTCTATAGTCTAGTCTATAGTCTAGTCTATAGTCTAGTCTATAGTCTAGTCTATAGTCTAGTCTATAGTCTAGTCTAGTCTAGTCTATAGTCTAGTCTATAGTCTAGTCTATAGTCTAGTCTATAGTCTAGTCTATAGTCTAGTCTATAGTCTAGTCTATAGTCTAGTCTATAGTCTAGTCTATAGTCTAGTCTATAGTCTAGTCTATAGTCTAGTCTATAGTCTGGTCTATAGTCTAGTCTATAGTCTAGTCTATAGTCTAGTCTATAGTCTAGGCTATAGTCTAGTCTATAGTCTAGGCTATAGTCTAGTCTATAGTCTAGTCTATAGTCTAGTCTATAGTCTAGTCTATAGTCTAGTCTATAGTCTAGTCTATAGTCTAGTCTATAGTCTAGTCTATAGTCTAGTCTATATCTAGTCTATAGTCTAGTCTATAGTCTAGTCTATAGTCTAGTCTATAGTCTAGTCTATAGTCTAGTCTATAGTCTAGTCTATAGTCTAGTCTATAGTCTAGTCTATAGTCTAGTCTATAGTCTAGTCTATAGTCTAGTCTATAGTCTAGTCTATAGTCTAGTCTATAGTCTAGTCTATAGTCTAGTCTATAGTCTAGTCTATAGTCTAGTCTATAGTCTAGTCTATAGTCTAGTCTATAGTCTAGTCTATAGTCTAGTCTATAGTCTAGTCTATAGTCTAGTCTATAGTCTAGTCTATAGTCTAGTCTATAGTCTAGTCTATAGTCTAGTCTATAGTCTAGTCTATAGTCTAGTCTATAGTCTAGTCTATAGTCTAGTCTATAGTCTAGTCTATAGTCTAGTCTATAGTCTAGTCTATAGTCTAGTCTATAGTCTAGTCTATAGTCTAGTCTATAGTCTAGTCTATAGTCTAGTCTATAGTCTAGTCTATAGTCTAGTCTATAGTCTAGTCTATAGTCTAGTCTATAGTCTAGTCTATAGTCTAGTCTATAGTCTAGTCTAGTCTAGTCTATAGTCTAGTCTATAGTCTAGTCTATAGTCTAGTCTAGTCTATAGTCTAGCCTAGTCTATAATTTAATCTATAGTCTAGTCTATAGTCTAGTCTATAGTCTAGTCTATAGTCTAGTCTATAGTCTAGTCTATAGTCTAGTCTATAGTCTAGTCTATAGTCTAGTCTATAGTCTAGTCTATAGTCTAGTCTATAGTCTAGTCTATATCTAGTCTATAGTCTAGTCTATAGTCTAGTCTATAGTCTAGTCTATAGTCTAGTCTATAGTCCAAAAAAGGAGAGACACTTAGTTCTTTTTTTATCTTTTTCAGTACTTTTTGACTTCGGATTTATAACATTTCGCTAAGTAGTTCATATATAAGACAATAGATTAGGCAAGAATATAACCTATAGTCTAAGGCACATATATTCTGGTCTATAATCAAGTTCAGAGTCTACTCTATGAGCTAGTCTACAGTGCTGATTATGCTATAGTCTAGTGTAAATTGGTACTGGTACCGAAATATATAGTGATCAATAGTCAAAACTGTAAACTGATCTATAGTTCAGAGTGATCTAGACTACAGTCTAGTCTATAATCTAGTCTATATTCTAGTCTATATTCTAGTCTATAATCTAGTCTATATTCTAGTGTATAGTCTAGTCTATAATCTAGTCTATAGTCTAGTCTATAATCTAGTCTATAGTCTAGTCTATAGTCTAGTCTATAGTCTAGTCTATAGTCTAGTCTATAGTCTAGTCTATAGTCTAGTCTATAGTCTAGTCTATAGTCTAGTCTATAGTCGTCTATAGTCTAGTCTATAGTCTAGTCTATAGTCTAGTCTATAGTCTAGTCTATAGTCTAGTCTATAGTCTAGTCTATAGTCTAGTCTATAGTCTAGTCTATAGTCTAGTCTATAGTCTAGTCTATAGTCTAGTCTATAGTCTAGTCTATAGTCTAGTCTATAGTCTAGTCTATAGTCTAGTCTATAGTCTAGTCTATAGTCTAGTCTATAGTCTAGTCTATAGTCTAGTCTATAGTCTAGTCTATAGTCTAGTCTATAGTCTAGTCTATAGTCTAGTCTATAGTCTAGTCTATAGTCTAGTCTATAGTCTAGTCTATAGTCTAGTCTATAGTCTAGTCTATAGTCTAGTCTATAGTCTAGTCTATAGTCTAGTCTATAGTCTAGTCTATAGTCTAGTCTATAGTCTAGTCTATAGTCTAGTCTATAGTCTAGTCTATAGTCTAGTCTATAGTCTAGTCTATAGTCTAGTCTATAGTCTAGTATAGTCTAGTCTATAGTCTAGTCTATAGTCTAGTCTATAGTCTAGTCTATAGTCTAGTCTATAGTCTAGTCTATAGTCTAGTCTATAGTCTAGTCTATAGTCTAGTCTATAGTCTAGTCTATAGTCTAGTCTATAGTCTAGTCTATAGTCTAGTCTATAGTCTAGTCTATAGTCTAGTCTATAGTCTAGTCTATAGTCTAGTCTATAGTCTAGTCTATAGTCTAGTCTATAGTCTAGTCTATAGTCTAGTCTATAGTCTAGTCTATAGTCTAGTCTATAGTCTAGTCTATAGTCTAGTCTATAGTCTAGTCTATAGTCTAGTCTATAGTCTGGTCTATAGTCTAGTCTATAGTCTAGTCTATAGTCTAGTCTATAGTCTAGGCTATAGTCTAGTCTATAGTCTAGTCTATAGTCTAGTCTATAGTCTATAGTCTATAGTCTAGTCTATAGTCTAGTCTATAGTCTAGTCTATAGTCTAGTCTATAGTCTAGTCTATAGTCTAGTCTATAGTCTAGTCTATAGTCTAGTCTAGTCTATAGTCTAGTCTAGTCTATAGTCTAGCCTAGTCTATAATTTAATCTATAGTCTAGTCTATAGTCTAGTCTATAGTCTAGTCTATAGTCTAGTCTATAGTCTAGTCTATAGTCTAGTCTATAGTCTAGTCTATAGTCTAGTCTATAGTCTAGTCTATAGTCTAGTCTATAGTCTAGTCTATAGTCTAGTCTATAGTCTAGTCTATAGTCTAGTCTATAGTCTAGTCTATATCTAGTCTATAGTCTAGTCTATAGTCTAGTCTATAGTCTAGTCTATAGTCTAGTCTATAGTCTAGTCTATAGTCTAGTCTATAGTCAGTCTATAGTCTAGTCTATCTATAGTCTAGTCTATAGTCTAGTCTATAGTCTAGTCTATAGTCTAGTCTATAGTCTAGTCTATAGTCTAGTCTATAGTCTAGTCTATAGTCTAGTCTATAGTCTAGTCTATAGTCTAGTCTATAGTCTAGTCTATAGTCTAGTCTATAGTCTAGTCTATAGTCTAGTCTATAGTCTAGTCTATAGTCTAGTCTATAGTCTAGTCTATAGTCTAGTCTATAGTCTAGTCTATAGTCTAGTCTATAGTCTAGTCTATAGTCTAGTCTATAGTCTAGTCTATAGTCTAGTCTATAGTCTAGTCTATAGTCTAGTCTATAGTCTAGTCTATAGTCTAGTCTATAGTCTAGTCTATAGTCTAGTCTATAGTCTAGTCTATAGTCTAGTCTATAGTCTAGTCTATAGTCTAGTCTATAGTCTAGTCTATAGTCTAGTCTATAGTCTAGTCTATAGTCTAGTCTATAGTCTAGTCTATAGTCTAGTCTATAGTCTAGTCTATAGTCTAGTCTATAGTCTAGTCTATGTCGTCTATAGTCTAGTCTAGTCTAGTCTATAGTCTAGTCTATAGTCTAGTCTATAGTCTAGTCTATAGTCTAGTCTATAGTCTAGTTTATAGTCTAGTCTATAGTCTACTCTATAGTCTAGTCTATAGTCTAGTCTATAGTCTAGTCTATCTCTAGTCTATAGTCTAGTCTATAGTCTGGTCTATAGTCTAGTCTATAGTCTAGTCTATAGTCTAGTCTATAGTCTAGGCTATAGTCTAGTCTATAGTCTAGCTTATAGTCTAGTCTCTAGTCTAGTCTATAGTCTAGTCTATAGTCTAGTCTATAGTCTAGTCTATAGTCTAGTCTATAGTCTAGTCTATAGTCTAGTCTATAGTCTAGTCTATAGTCTAGTCTATAGTCTAGTCTATAGTCTAGTCTATAGTCTAGTCTATCTAGTCTATAGTCTAGTCTATAGTCTAGTCTATAGTCTAGTCTATAGTCTAGTCTATAGTCTAGTCTATAGTCTAGTCTATAGTCTAGTCTATAGTCTAGTCTATAGTCTAGTCTATAGTCTAGTCTATAGTCTAGTCTATAGTCTAGTCTATAGTCTAGTCTATAGTCTAGTCTATAGTCTAGTCTATAGTCTAGTCTATAGTCTAGTCTATTCTAGTCTATAGTCTAGTCTAGTCTATAGTCTAGTCTATAGTCTAGTCTATAGTCTAGTCTATAGTCTAGTCTATAGTCTAGTCTATAGTCTAGTCTATCTAGTCTATAGTCTAGTCTATAGTCTAGTCTAGTCTAGTCTATAGTCTAGCCTAGTCTAATTTAATCTATAGTCTAGTCTATAGTCTAGTCTATAGTCTAGTCTATAGTCTAGTCTATAGTCTAGTCTATAGTCTAGTCTATAGTCTAGTCTATAGTCTAGTCTATAGTCTAGTCTATAGTCTAGTCTATAGTCTAGTCTATAGTCTAGTCTATAGTCGTAGTCTATAGTCTAGTCTATAGTCTAGTCTATAGTCTAGTCTATAGTCTAGTAGTCTATAGTCTAGTCTATAGTCTAGTCTATAGTCTAGTCTATAGTCTAGTCTATAGTCTAGTCTATAGTCCAAAAAAAGGAGAGACACTTAGTTCTTTTTTATCTTTTTCAGTACTTTTGACTTCGGATTTATAACATTCGCTAAGTAGTTCATATATAAGACAATAGATTAGGCAAGATATAACCTATAGTCTAAGGCACATATATTCTGGTCTATAATCAAGTTCAGAGTCTACTCTATGAGCTAGTCTACAGTGCTGATTATGCTATAGTCTAGTGTAAATTGGTACTGGTACCGAAATATATATAGTGATCTATAGTCAAACTGTAACTGATCTATAGTTCAGAGTGATCTAGACTACAGTCTAGTCTATAATCTAGTCTATATTCTAGTCTATATTCTAGTCTATAATCTAGTCTATATTCTAGTTGTATAGTCTAGTCTATAATCTAGTCTATAGTCTAGTCTATCTATAGTCTAGTCTATAGTCTAGTCTATAGTCAGTCTATAGTCTAGTCTATGTCTAGTCTATAGTCTAGTCTATAGTCTAGTCTATAGTCTAGTCTATAGTCTAGTCTATAGTCTAAGTCTATAGTCTAGTCTATAGTCTAGTCTATAGTCTAGTCTATAGTCTAGTCTATAGTCTAGTCTATAGTCTAGTCTATAGTCTAGTCTATAGTCTAGTCTATAGTCTAGTCTATAGTCTAGTCTATAGTCTAGTCTATAGTCTAGTCTATAGTCTAGTCTATAGTCTAGTCTATAGTCTAGTCTATAGTCTAGTCTATAGTCTAGTCTATAGTCTAGTCTATAGTCTAGTCTATAGTCTAGTCTATAGTCTAGTCTATAGTCTAGTCTATAGTCTAGTCTATAGTCTAGTCTATAGTCTAGTCTATAGTCTAGTCTATAGTCTAGTCTATAGTCTAGTCTATAGTCTAGTCTATAGTCTAGTCTATAGTCTAGTCTATAGTCTAGTCTATAGTCTAGTCTATAGTCTAGTCTATAGTCTAGTCTATAGTCTAGTCTAGTCTAGTCTATAGTCTAGTCTATAGTCTAGTCTATAGTCTAGTCTATAGTCTAGTCTATAGTCTAGTCTATAGTCTAGTCTATAGTCTAGTCTATAGTCTAGTCTATAGTCTAGTCTATAGTCTAGTCTATAGTCTAGTCTATAGTCTAGTCTATAGTCTAGTCTATAGTCTAGTCTATAGTCTAGTCTATAGTCTAGTCTATAGTCTAGTCTATAGTCTAGTCTATAGTCTGTCTATAGTCTAGTCTATAGTCTAGTCTATAGTAGTCTATAGTCTAGGCTATAGTCTAGTCTATAGTCTAGTCTATAGTCTAGTCTATAGTCTAGTCTATAGTCTAGTCTATAGTCTAGTCTATAGTCTAGTCTATAGTCTAGTCTATAGTCTAGTCTATAGTCTAGTCTATAGTCTAGTCTATAGTCTAGTCTATAGTCTAGTCTATAGTCTAGTCTATAGTCTAGTCTAGTCTATAGTCTAGTCTAGTCTATAGTCTAGCCTAGTCTATAATTTAATCTATAGTCTAGTCTATAGTCTAGTCTATAGTCTAGTCTATAGTCTAGTCTATAGTCTAGTCATAGTCTAGTCTATAGTCTAGTCTATAGTCTAGTCTATAGTCTAGTCTAGTCTATAGTCTAGTCTATAGTCTAGTCTATAGTCTAGTCTATAGTCTAGTCTAAGTCTAGTCTATAGTCTAGTCTATAGTCTAGTCTATAGTCTAGTCTATAGTCTAGTCTATAGTCTAGTCTATAGTCTAGTCTATAGTCTAGTCTATAGTCTAGTCTATAGTCTAGTCTATAGTCTAGTCTATAGTCTAGTCTATAGTCTAGTCTATAGTCTAGTCTATAGTCTAGTCTATAGTCAGTCTATAGTCCAGTCTATAGTCTAGTCTATAGTCTAGTCTATAGTCTAGTCTATAGTCTAGTCTATAGTCCGTCTATAGTCCAGTCTATAGTCTAGTCTATAGTCTAGTCTATAGTCTAGTCTATAGTCTAGTCTATAGTCTAGTCTATAGTCTAGTCTATAGTCTAGTCTAGTCTATAGTCTAGTCTATAGTCTAGTCTATAGTCTAGTCTATAGTCTAGTCTATAGTCTAGTCTATAGTCTAGTCTATAGTCTAGTCTAGTCTAGTCTATAGTCTAGTCTATAGTCTAGTCTATAGTCTAGTCTATAGTCTAGTCTATAGTCTAGTCTATAGTCTAGTCTATAGTCTAGTCTATAGTCTAGTCTATAGTCTAGTCTCAGTCTATAGTCTATTAGTCTAGTTAGTTAGTCTATAGTCTAGTCTATAGTCTAGTCTTTAGTCTAGTCTATAGTCTAGTCTATAGGCTAGTCTATAGTCTAGTCTATAGTTAGTCTATAGTTCTAGTCTATAGTCTAGTCTATAGTCTAGTCTATAGTCTAGTCTATAGTCTAGTCTATAGTCTAGTCTATGTCTAGTCTTAGTCTAGTTTAGTCTAGTCTATAGTCTAGTCTATAGTCTAGTCTATAGTCTAGTCTATAGTCTAGTCTATAGTCTAGTCTATAGTCTAGTCTATAGTCTAGTCTATAGTCTAGTCTATAGTCTAGTCTATAGTCTAGTCTATAGTCTAGTCTAGTCTAGTCTAGTCTTAGTCATAGTCTAGTCTAGGTCTAGTCTATAGTCTAGTCTATAGTCTATTCTATAGTCTAGTTTATAGTCAAGTCTACAGTCTAGTATATAATCTAGTCTATTATCTATTCTATAGTCTAGTCTGTAGTCTATAGGTTAGTGTAGTCTATAGTCTATTTTATGGTCTATAATCCTTTTTATAGTCTCGTCTAGAGTCTATAGGCTTTAAATAGTTTTAGTTAAACCCTAATTCTTTAATCCTGTCGCCTACTGCTTTTCGTCTGCAGTTGCAATTGTAATAAAACTCTTACACTCTCTTACAAATTTTACAGTTATTCTGTTTTTCCTTTCATTAAAAAAACACAGAGTTCGGCCTACTCGTACACCACCAAACACGAGTGTGTTTATATGTCGTTCTTCTTCGTCTTCATATAACAACAACTATAATATCACAACTTACATTGGTTTTTACAAATGGTTGTGGTTACAACAACAAAATGTTTTCCTTGTCTATTTGTGGTTGCAGTTTTTTTCTTGTTGGCAGTGCATATGTTTTGTTGTTGTTTATTTTTCTAGGTTTACCGTTGTCTTGTCTTCGCGGTGTGGTTGTTGTTGTTTTTTTTTGTTCACTCTTTTGGCGTTTAGTAGGTAAATGTTACATAATGTGCAACTTGTTTTTTTGTTGTTGTTACTTTTGTTATCTACTTTATGACTTGGTTTTGTAAATATTACAACTAAAACTAAAAACAACAATAACACTACGTAGCTATGTAATAATAAAAAAGTCATGCTTTGTGGCCAAATAAAGTCAATGAACTTTGTTTTTATTGTGCTCTCTCTCTCGGTCTCTCTTGCTGTTTAAACATTTTACAGCAATAATAACGTAGGCTTAATTTTTAATGATGGAGCTGACAATATGGCTTTTTAATTTAACCCATTTATGGTGAAATAGCAATTATAATAATGATTTCTTTAGTTTAGTGGTTAAATTATAAATTAAATCAGTTATAATTGAGATTAAAAGCATGGAGTTTTTGAGATACTTTTTTGATTATTACTTCAAAAAAGCATAATAGCAATAATTGTCGGAAATTATTTGACTTTGACTTTTGACCTCCTTGAGCTATAATTCTATTAGGGTTCCCATATTAAAACATTAGTTAACAGTTTCATCATTCTATTGAAATACATGAAAAATTGATGGAAAACTTGATCGAATTCTATAACATTTGCTATGCATTAAGGAAGATCCATGTAGTTGTGAGTTATCTTTAGTATAAATGTCCATTTCAAAAGTATTGGTTTAGATCTGTTATCGTTAAATAGCTCTCTTTTTGCTTCCTTGCTCTCTTTATTTCACACATTCGTATGCTCACTAGATCCAAAACTTTTCAGTGCATCGTTCTTTAGCATCATTGTCCATTTCCAGATCTGATATCGGTAAAGAACTCTCATTTGGGCTTCTTTGCTTTACATAAAACATTCGTAAGATCACTTGATCAGGAGTAAGTGATCTCGTTTAATGTTTATGATATCGATGAAAGTCATACAAACATTATCCTTAAACTGATTTCGACAACTAACTGATCTATGCGCAATCGTAGTAAGGTTAGGTTATATAGGCAGTCGACAAGAGAGTCTTGGGTCAATGTACTGATCCCGTTGTAAAACCCTGAAGAGATTCACGCCTCGACCCACCGATGGGGCATTACGTGTGCATGTTCAGCACGGAGTCAAATCGAAATGAAGCAAGAACAAAAGATAATTACTATTTACATCCATCCTAGATAGATCCATTGAGTCGTGCAACGTCGACTATCCAAGGCGAGAGCGGGACAGAGACAAAGGAAATGTTCAATAGTCTGCTCCTCATCCTCGTCATGGCAACTTCTACAGAAATCGTTGTATGAAATGTTAAGTCTTCTAGTGTACGCACATATTCCACAGTACCTTGTTAGTAAAGCTACTAGCAGTCGTAGCCTAACCCTTAAAAGTTACAAATGATGAGATCCCATCTAATTTGAGCAATCCCAAGAAGATCCTGCTAAATTTGAGATTTACAGCAGGAAAGTGGAACACCAAAAATTTTGTCAGCATCGTTGATATGTAGGCGAGCTTTCGCTAGTACATCCGGAATATTATTTCCAGGAACATTCGTATGTCTCGCTAGTGTTGTTGGTCTACGTTCGAATGGTTCGCCATGTCGTCAACAGATGCCCGACATTCGCGAACCAGTCTGGATGTCGTATAGACTCCAGTTAAAGAATTGATGGTGGGATTGTTATCAGTAAAGATTCGAGTATAACTGCGAGTAGCCAATGCATGAGTACAAAGAGAGCGGAAGATAATGTCGACCAGTCGTCAACAGTCAAAAGCCACATAGCAATCATGAGGCTTATGCCCCGGTATGGCTTTCCTGCAAATAATCCGTTAAATAACAACAACCTTCAACATCGTTGAATTCGTGGTAACGGTGAAGTTATTCTTAAGTGAAATTAATCGTAAAGAACCATTCTTTCTATAACTATAATAATTGTTTGGAATTGTAAAATCGGGGAAGAAATTACTGAAGACATAGTTAGCAGTTCTTAGAGCCTTCTAAATCTGCAACTTTTTTAATTTCGCGAACTTCTTCAAAAATCTTTAATTTTTTAAGATTTACATAATGAGTTTATCATTGAAACTCCAGAAATATCTGACAGTGATTTAAATTTTATAATAACGAACATTATAGGAAGATGAACGAATAGTTATGTTAACATGATGGAATAACAACTTTTCATCATTATGCTTAAGGAAAAAAGAAATGACAGCAAATAACTAATGACTTGTCAAAGATGGCATTTCCTTCCTACCACCATCAATACTCCCACAATTTTGAAAAATTTTCATTAAAAGACTTAACAATTTAACCTTTTCTTTGCCATATCTTGATCAAGGACTAACATTTTAGCCAAACAATAGCAACAAAAATAACAATAAAAGGTTACATGAACACAACTAATGACCCACGGTCATAAAACAAACTCTAAAATGAATAATTTCCTTTTATGAACTCTAAGCACAAACTCCACAAAGCTGCAACAATAAGAAAATTACAGGCAACTTACAACAAAAAAACTAAAACTATTATCTAATAGACCGCCATATACTACATATAAAACTAAAATAATGATTATTACGCCATCGAAACCGAAACCAAATACATACAAAAAAAGTGAAACAAGCCAACAAACGAACCAACCACATGCAACAAACACCAACAACATTGTTTGATAATCACAAAGATTTTCTATGTGGCAAAATAGAGTTTAAGTGCAACTGAAAGTAAAACACAATTTATTGTGCACAAAACTTTAATGCAATAAATGCAACACAAACAAAAAACAACTGAAACGAACTATTTAAACACGACACGTAATACTTGCCACACACACACACTCACCAACACACAGGCAAACAAGTTTTCCAGAGTTTTCCGCCATGGCGTACAATCTCTTATGCACTCAGTAGACAGACAGACACACAATCAAAAGACAAGATCACTTATGAAATGGTATAAATTTCATCGGGCTGAGAGGAGTTGCAAATGCAATGTGTTTTTTTAACTTTAAGAAATAAAAAGAAAAGTCATTGATTATGTACTCAACGAAAAAGGGGGTCAGGGGGTAACTTAATATCCCCTCTCTTTTCCAGCTTTTTGTTGCAACTGCTTGCAATTTGTTTACATAATAATAAAACTTGGCATAACTCTCAATTTATCGTGCAGAAAAACTAGTTTTCCATTTCGTTTTTCTTTTATTTTAATATGAAACCCAAAAAAACAAACAATCATGATGATGATTATGATGATGAAAAAGAAAAACCTCAAGAAATATAAGTCAACTGTAGTGAAACGTTAGACTAGGGAAAAACTTGTAGTGGAAAACTTTTGGAAAATTTTAAAAAGGTTGCAAGGTATAGGGGAATTTTGGAGTGCCCTACTCTGAAGTTAACATTTTATTAAAGGAATAGTGCTGGATTGTCCTAATTAGAACATTATTTGCTCTTGGTGTCCATTTTATCTAGAGACTCTCTAAAAATACAGAACTTTCTAAATCAGAATTTTAACTAGTTATGACAGAGTCGCAAACATTTCACTTTGAGAACTCACGTTTTCAGACTCTTCTATATTCCTATCCAGTGCTCATGCTTTTAATTCAGTCATTGTCAAGTTATCTTGCCTGAATAGTATGTACATTACTTTTTCATTGCCATTTATTCCGGAGTGCCCGCTGATCAAAATCAAAAAATATATTGTCGAATTAATAGAGATAAGAGAGTAGAATTAACGGATTGTTCTAGAATGAAATTGTCATGCCGAAGGCGACCGACGAATGAATGTCGAAGTGCTTTACGTAAACACCTGCCTTGAAGGTGGCCTTTTTCAACCACTGGGTGAGCTTTCGCAACGACTCACCACCGTCCCATTGTGCTTCTTACACGCCGGTGTCAATTAACGTTTATGGAATTTTCGGTCCAGTATACGTGCATTTTGCTTGAGTGCTCGAGAAATATAATCTCTTGCCATAGTAGTCCCGTTGGGGAAGGACAGGTTTCATGAGCAAGCTCAATCTAACCCCTACAAAGGAAAACCTTATATGTCGCCCAACCACACTATTGAGTTGGCTCTGTTGATTTGGCAACAGCACCTAGGGGACGTAATTGGTAGTCCGAAACACGGATCATTTTTATTGACAAGACTTATTTCAGTGGCCACAAAGACCAACTGTGATAAGTTGAGAATGTTTTAGAGTAAACTCCAAGGAAAATCGATGACAAATTAAAGACAGGGCAGTGAAGACCTTGCACCACCTCACTCCGTTTTGCCAAACCTCAGTTCAGCACATGTCTTCCGTCACTCCAACCATCGCACCATCCGACAAACCTCGGATACAACTCAGAACCCCAACACCTCGTATACCCAATCTTTGCATTATCAGCTCAAATCCAACATTTTATTAATCCACAGTCATGCTATGTGGATCCCGAAGGAACCTCAACCAACTGACCAGCCAGGACATTGTCTTGCAGGCAACTAGCCACCAGTAGTACCAGATTATGTGGTGCTCTGGTTAGATCCCATGTCAAATCATACCAAGGACTAGCCGAGGTGTGAACATCACCAGTTTATAGTCCCGTCAGACTAGAGGTATAGACGGGAAAAGCTTAACTCCTATATATAGCCCACGTTTTTTAATTCAAACATCGTTTCTTTAAACGGTTTTGCTTGGTTATTCTTCTGGTCTGGGTAATACGGCCCCTCCTACTCTCTTTCTTTTATAGCATGTACATTAATCTTTTATTGACAATTATTCGCGAGTGTTCTCATATGATAAATTCCAACGAAAGGTGTTAATATATGCATTCACCCCCGTCCAATTAAAAGGTTTAAGCGAGTAGAATTAGCAGGTTGTTCCTGACTGAAATTGAGATGCCGAAGAATGCCAAATATTGTCGAATTAACAGGAATAAGCGAGCTGGTTGTTCTTAAAGGAAATTGTGAAGTCGAAGGGCATCATATATGATCAGCGAATAGGCGGGAACAAACTGAACTCAGGACGTACATCATTACCAGGTACATCACCATATGATTAGAGATAAAGGAGTAGACTAAACTTGTTCTTGGACGCTGAAAGTCATCGAACACAATCGACGAATATTTAGGCAGGAAAAACTGAACGGTCCATCATTAACAGGTACTTGCAGAGATTTCAAAATGTTCTCTATACATCGCCCATGCTTTTCAAATTTAGCCATCGTCTGGATTACTAGTCCAGTTCTTTTGCCTTTGTGACTAAACATATTAATCTTGGACGCCTAAATATATACCAACATGATCATCGAATAGGAAGGAAAAACGGAACTCAGACGGTCCATCATTACCAGATACTTGCAGAGATATCAAAATTCTCTCTAATCGGTGCTCCTATTCATCGCCCATGTTTTTAATTGGTTATCGTTTGTGGCATTTACATAACACTTTCAGTGCCACTTATTCCCATGTGACCTCATATGATCAATTCCAAAGAAAGATCGAAGTGTCCGAATTGACTCTCTGACTCTCTGAATTGACTCTCGATCGATATTATCGATGCGGTCTGTGAAGATCTGTATGAAAAGTAATATTTGTTAGAGAATCATCCGACACTTATTCCACAATGAAACATCAGCTTAATGTTAGAATGTTCGATCAGTTCAACAGATTCTTGAGTTTAAGTTGGCGAAAGTCTGAGTTATTGTACTCGGTATAGAACCGATGGCAATGATCCCAAAAGATTTAACGTTTCTCGGACGTTTGGATTTTTTCAATTCTTTGTTGTAAATTTGAAAAGTACGCAGCGTTTCGATAAACTTGGGATTCATTTAGTTGGGATTTGATGGCATATCCATGGTTAACTCTGATATTGGATTCTTTAATCATAACTTTTGGAAATGAGTTTGTTTTCTCAAAATAATTTCGTATAAAGCTAACTTTGAAAGTTGCTCTTCATTGACATTTCTTTGATCAGGAACTCAGTCGATTCATTATTCGTTTATGAGTTGTTTAGTAATTTAGATATGAGTTTGATCGCTTGCAATGATTTTTTATGGAGCAGATCTAGGAAATTGTAAACTTTATCCTCGTTTCAGCATCTTAACCCTTCCGTCAATTTTGATCAATAAAGCTAAGTACTCTACCGTTAAATCAACTCAAAAACTCTACTTTATTCTGTCTGAAATATGAAATTTTTGTGGCGGAATTGAAAGCCCAAGAAAAGACCTGTTTAGTGATAGTTTTCAGACTGTATCTGCGGTATGAAGGTTTGAGCGCTGAGGCTCTAACAAGAAAGAACTTTTGAGGTCTGAACAGTGACTTTACAAAATGCCGAATGTTGGTGATCGGTATAAAGGTTTGAGCATTGTGGTTCTAACAAGAAAGAACTTTTGGAACGTTGGTGATCGTAATTAAGGTCTGAGAACTATGGTTCTAAGAAGAAAGGATTTGTGGAACCTGAACGCTGACTTTACAAAATGTGAAACATAGGTGATCTCGAGTATTCTAAACATAGATCTTCAATCACAAGAAGAAATAGCATGTCAATAGTACAATAACAGTTTAGATTTCCATGGACTCTTAAAACTTCATTCACCATTCGACTTTAAAGCATAATGTCACAAACCCAACAACAAACCAATCAAACTACCCCAAAATGTCCCCCTTTACTAGTTGGCATATATAAAAACAAAATAAAACTGGAAAATTACATGCAGCAAAAATTGTAATTTCAAACAAGCGGCAACATTATTTTAGCATTAGCAACAGGCATGCAATTTCATTATAATAAAATACAAGTAACCGCAGCAAAAAACAACTTACAACAACGATTATTTAATCAGTGCAGTGGCGCATGTTTTGTGGCATGGTTTTTATTTTATTTCTCTCTTACGCTTCTCCTTCCTTCGTTATGTCTCATACAAGCCTGTCTTCAATAAGCTCAATGTAAGATGTAACAAACTGCAGCAATTGCAGCATTAAATCTAACAGCAACAATAAAAAAGTAGTAGCAATGTTTTTTTCTTCTTGAAGTTACGTTTGTTACAAAACAAAAAAAAAAAAGAAGAAAAAATTGGAAACCATGATCAGAAACAACTACTACAACGACTACTCCATGCAACGTCACGTATTTATCTTCTTGCTGTAAGAGGAGTTTTTAGTTTTTACTTTCAATGCATTTTATATTTCTTCTGGTTGTCGTTGCTCTTGTTGTTGTGTTGCATCTAATATCTTGTCTGGCATCTTGTGTTACTTTGCTGAATTTTTTAAAGTCAGTCGTAAGTAGATTTTTTTGCATTTAGTTATTTTGTGTAATAAAATAACGGTATGCTATAACGATTACATAATATTGTATTAGAAAATGATCATATGAGTGTTGACGTTTTACACTGGGAAAATTTTTAGTGTTGAATTGGTGGAATACTATGACCATAACTGTTTCTTTTGTGCAAAGACAACCCCTTAAGTTAACAATCATCTAACATACTCTAAGGAATATCAGATAGGTCGAGATCATCTCGTGGTGTTTTGCGGACTTCAACTGAGAAATTGTGGGATCAGGATAAAGGCCTACTACCCAACTAATCTAACTTGTTTGGTATCTTTTGCCAAAAAGAAACTCCGCACTCATCAAAGTTAGATTGTTCAATTCCAATCGTGACAATGAGGACTCGAAATTCCTTGGACTAAGACTTCCGCAATCATCGAAAGTTATATTGTTCAATCCCATCATGATATTGAGAACTTGAAATTCCTTGGACTATGACTTCAGAATCTCTTGACCAGAACTTACTTCTATATCTTTCCAAACAAAAAGTGAATGTAGAACTTAATGCTGATCTTTTAAAGACTTTGTCGGATCTCTTGGCCTTGGGGCAACCAAGTGACTACACCAATTGTTTAACTCCAAACGTACAAGAAACGAACTATCGATCGAGACATCATCGCATCTGTTAGATCTCTAGGTTTTAAAACGTTCAAGTGATTTTAGAACTTAATACTAATCTCTAGAGATTTTTACAGATCTTTTAGCTTTTGAGCATTTGAAGAAAACTAGTTGATGATGTTGATCGATTAAACTCTAGACAAGTTTCAACAAAAGCAAGATCGTCAAGTTTGAAACAAAAGCAAGATCGATCGACATCATCGCAGCTGTTAGATCTGGAGGGTGACTTTAGAACGTAGTACTTCAGAATCTCTAGAGACATCCTTAAATAAATCGGTGTTTATCGATAAACCTCAAGGCAAATGGTTTAACTCCTAAAGTCTAAGAAATCAAAGAGCGATCGTTATCAGGAGTCAGATTTTTTGGCTTAAGAGCGTCCGGGTGACTTTTGAACTTTTTTATATCGTTTGGCTATGAAGCGTTTACAAAAAGCGATGTTTATCAATCGAACTCAAGAAAAATCGTTAAATTCCAAACGTCCAAGAAGCGCAAGATATCATCAAGGTTCTAGGTTTTGGAGCCACCAAGTGACTTTTGAATGTAATACTAATCTTAAGAGACTTCGTTAAATCAGTCGATGTTTATCGATTAACCCCAAGGTTTAACTCAAGAGCGATATCAGGTGTCAGATTTCTAGGCTTTGGACTTTAGAACTTAATACTAATCTTTAGAGATTTTGTTAGATCTTTTGGCTTTGGAGAGTTTAAAAGTAAAGCGACTTATTATTGGCGCAGTGTTTCGCAGACTTCAATGGAACTTTTTCCACTGACTTTTAAGGAACAAAATTAAGACGAACGTTTAAGTATTTAAATTTAAGAATCGCTATACCTCCTAGAAACATTAGATTGTTCGAGATCAAGGCCATTGCCTTGTACATGAACTGGGATTTTTGCGGTATTAAACATGGGAGTCCATTAAACTGATTTAGGAGCTTATTTTTTGCATTCGTTTATCGTTTTCTGTTCTTCGGAACTCTTGAAAATTTCACAAGGTTTCGATAAATTACCAAAGAAGATTGGATCAGTGGAAAATATCACCGCTTTATGCAGTCGACTCCTTGTCATACACTTTAACTAGGGAAATATTTCATAGTGATTTAATATCATCTAAGGCAAAGACTTTCCTGATCTTTTTAAAATTCAACTACGGCATATGATTACTTACTTTACGATGGGACTGGGACAGACTTTCCCGAACATAAACTTGAGAATCTTTTCAACTTATCTTCGTTTGTGAAATGAAGAAGTCGCATCTATATATGGTTCAACTAAGACAAATGATTACTTGATCTACTTTGGAACTAGGACAGACTAAGTTATTTGCTTTGGAACATTTGGAAAAGGAATGGAAACTTTATCCAGCGACGTTTGGAGATCAAATTCAAGACGATCGTATTAGTATAACATCGAGAAATTCTCGTACGTCTACGAAGCTTTAGATCGTTAGGCATCATCTCAGTCGATTCCTTGCTGTCAACAAAAACACGGACTTTTGCAGACTTAAACGTGTAAGAAACTTTAGATCGTTAGGCATCATCTCCGTCGATTCCTTGCTGTAAACAATAACTCGGACTTTTGCGGACTTAAACTTGGGATACCAAGCAGATATATGTCAAGGATCTTCTCTAGGTTCGTCTAAGAAATCGAACTTTTGAAGTTAGTAAGGAAATGTCTACTTTTTGTACTGCTTTATGCGATTCAAGAACATAATAGCGGAGAGACGACTAGTAGCAATTCTAAATTACATTCTTTCCTCACAACATATTTTCCTCAGTGTCTTTAGTTAAATTTTCCATTCACTTTTTTATTTCATTTGTTTTATTTAGTTTTTTTTTCATCAAAGAAAACCACAACATCAACCCAACAACACACTTACAACTTTTTTCTTTTTGCACAATTGTGCAACATGTACAACAACGTTGGACTTCATCAAAAAGCAACGTAACAAGAAGGCAAGCTAGCAATTGATTGTGGCACATAAACAGCAACAACAAAAAATATATATAAAAAAGAAAAATAGAAAAAAAAATAAATAAAAAACAACTTCGATTTCATGACGATCATCAACGTTGAACGTGAAAAGCGGAAAAGTTTACTAGACAAGACAACTTAATACAGCAATACCGGCAGCAGCAACAACGACAACAACAGCAACAGCAGCAAGATAAAACTGTGCAACTAAAACCGCAAACTAATGACAACAACTGTTACAGCTTTAAAGTTTAAGCCAAATGGTGGGAAAGAGAGGCACAAAGAGAGGGACGTCCGACATATAAATAAAGTTACGATGGCGACCCACAAAACTTCAGCACTCAAAACTAAGACCATTTGTTAGATAAAGAAGAAGAAAGTAGTTTGCAAACAACTCTATATGTATGAAAAAATTTAATAAATTAAAAAGAAACTAAAAGTGAAATAGATATTTTCCAAACCATAAAGAAGAAGAAAATTAAATGCAACTACGGGTATTTGTTGCAACATTAGAGAGTTGAAACTGAGTTTTTTTATAGAAAATGAAAATTACGTAAGTAAATTGGAAAAATATCTGGTTTGCTAGCTTTTTTTCTTCTCTATTTTTTCGATCGAATACATTTCAGTTAAACAAGCCGGCTGGCTGATTGTCGAACAGTATAGCTATTTGGCTGACAGACCGACTGACTGACTGGCTGGTTGGCTGACAATCAACTAGCTAAATGAATGCACATTTTTTTGCATCCACAACTTTTTGTTGCAAGATGCAATTATAATATAATGCACGCTGTGTGAGTGTAAAACTATTGCACAATAGCTAGTTTAACGGTAAATTATGACTGCAACAGCAAAAAATACAGAGCTACAAAAATGACACAAACCAAAAAAATGAATGCTTTACTAATGTGGAGGTAGGATAATCTAGAGAGTTGCCAAGTGGCGGAAAAAGGTTTGAAAATTATTACTGATTCCATTATAGTATCTTTTATAGTCTGGTCTATAGTATAGTGTATAGTCTGGTCTATAGTTTAGTCTATAGTCTAGTCTATAGTCTAGTCTATAGTCTAGTCTATAGTCTAGTCTATAGTCTAGTCTATAGTCTAGTCTATAGTCTAGTCTATAGTCTAGTCTATAGTCTAGTCTATAGTCTAGTCTATAGTCTAGTCTATAGTCTAGTCTATAGTCTAGTCTATAGTCTAGTCTATAGTCTAGTCTATAGTCTAGTCTATAGTCTAGTCTATAGTCTAGTCTATAGTCTAGTCTATAGTCTAGTCTATAGTCTAGTCTATAGTCTAGTCTATAGTCTAGTCTATAGTCTAGTCTATAGTCTAGTCTATAGTCTAGTCTATAGTCTAGTCTATAGTCTAGTCTATAGTCTAGTCTATAGTCTAGTCTATAGTCTAGTCTATAGTCTAGTCTATAGTCTAGTCTATAGTCTAGTCTATAGTCTAGTCTATAGTCTAGTCTATAGTCTAGTCTATAGTCTAGTCTATAGTCTAGTCTATAGTCTAGTCTATAGTCTAGTCTATAGTCTAGTCTAATAGTCTAGTCTATAGTCTAGTCTATAGTCTAGTCTATAGTCTAGTCTATAGTCTAGTCTATAGTCTAGTCTATAGTCTAGTCTATAGTCTAGTCTATAGTCTAGTCTATAGTCTAGTCTATAGTCTAGTCTATAGTCTAGTCTATAGTCTAGTCTATAGTCTAGTCTATAGTCTAGTCTATAGTCTAGTCTATAGTCTAGTCTATAGTCTAGTCTATAGTCTAGTCTATAGTCTAGTCTATAGTCTAGTCTATAGTCTAGTCTATAGTCTAGTCTATAGTCTAGTCTATAGTCTAGTCATAGTCTAGTCTATAGTCTAGTCTATAGTCTAGTCTATAGTCTAGTCTATAGTCTAGTCTATAGTCTAGTCTATAGTCTAGTCTATAGTCTAGTCTATAGTCTAGTCTATAGTCTAGTCTATAGTCTAGTCTATAGTTTAGTCTATAGTCTAGTCTATAGTCTAGTCTATAGTCTAGTCTAGTCTATAGTCTATTCTATAGTCTATTCTATAATCTAGTCTATAGTCTAGTCTATAGTCTAGTCTATAGTCTAGTCTATAGTCTAGTCTATAGTCTAGTCTATAGTCTAATCTATAGTCTAGTCTATAGTCTAGTCTATAGTCTAGTCTATAGTCTATCTATAGTCTAGTCTATAGTCTAGTCTATAGTCTAGTCTATAGTCTAGTCTATAGTCTAGTCTTAGTCTAGTCTATAGCCTAGTCTATAGTCTAGTCTATAGTCTAGTCTATAGTCTAGTCTATAGTCTAGTCTATAGTCTAGTCTATAGTCTAGTCTATAGTCTAGTCTATAGTCTAGTCTATGGTCTAGTCTATAGTCTAGTCTATAGTCTAAACTATAGTCTAGTCTATAGTCTAGTCTATGGTCTAGTCTATAGTCTAGTCTATAGTCTAGTCTATAGTCTAGCCTATAGTCTAGTCTATAGTCTAGCCTATAGTCTAGTCTATAGTCTAGTCTATAGTCTAGTCTATTCTATAGTCTAGTCTATAGTCTAGTCTATAGTATAGTCTATAGTCTAGTCTATAGTCTAATCTATAGTCTAGTCTATAGTCTAGTCTATAGTCTAGTCTATAGTCTAGTCTAGTCTTGTCTATAGTCTTGTCTATAGTCTAGTCTAGTCTATGGTCTAGTCTATAGTCTAGTCTAATCTAATCTAATCTAATCTAATCTAATCTAATCTAATCTAATCTAATCTAATCTAATCTAATCTAATCTAATCTAATCTAATCTAATCTAATCTAATCTAATCTAATCTAATCTAATCTAATCTAATCTAATCTAATCTAATCTAATCTAATCTAATCTAATCTAATCTAGTCTAGTCTAGTCTATAGTCTAGTCTGTAGTCTAGTCTATAGTCTAGTCTATGGTCTAGTCTATAGTCTAGTCTATAGTCTAGTCTATGGTGTAGTCTATAGTCTAGTCTATAGTCTAGTCTATAGTCTAGTCTATAGTCTAGTCTATAGTCTAGTCTATAGTCTAGGCTATAGTCTAGTATATAGTCTAGTATATAGTCTAGTCTATAGTCTAGTCTATAGTCTAGTCTATAGTTTAGTCTATAGTTATTTCGGAGCAATAACATATGTGGCTATATCGAGATGTTTGAATCTATACTACCCAGAGTTCCAATGTTAATTGGACTTTTATTTAAATAAATATGTGGCAACTCTTTCCCCACGAAAATCGTAGCAAATATTTTAGCAACACTATATAGTAATATGTTGCAACTTGACGTTTGTAATGAAAACTCTAATGTATAGGCATGTCAGCACGATGAAAAAAAGTTCAGTATGTTATGTGTACAAAGTTTGTAAATGTATAAGATCCCCACAAGTATTTCTTACTCAAAAACCATCTAGTTTAGAGGTCTTGAACCCCGTTTAAAAACGTTAAGGATTACAATTATACACATCCATACATTATAACAAATGTTAAGCCTTTATAAACCATAGTTTTATGTAGAGTTTTTGAAACGATTAATTGCGGAAATGATTGCTTTGTAAAACTCTATGATCATTAGGATTAATGTAATGTATTATACCAGAGAGGAGTTTTATTGTATGTTTGAGGCATCAAACAGCAAAGTTGCAGAACAACTTAAAATTTTTAACGGAAAAACAAATAAAAACTTACCTAATGTTGAGGTATCCGTAGGTGTTGCATGAAGATTAGGGTTGAACTGTAATATAGAAAGTAAAAGGATGAAATTAAACCAATTGTAAATTAATTTTATTATAGAGAGATTTAATTGCAGGAAGGAAATGAATTTTAATATGTTTAACCTAATTAATGCATAACAATTAATGGCAAATGATTGATTTGAAAGTGAAAAAAGTCTATGGAAATGAAGCTTTATATGTTTAATGTATAGTTGGATGTTATAACAGGGAAACTTAATACGTTTACTTATGGTAATTAAAATTTAATGTTTAACATGGTTGCAGCAGCTATTTCCTTTATAAGTTTGGAACTAAAGGTCACTGGCCTTTGTGTTAAACACAGCATATACGTGGTATACATTTTAGTTCATTTTTAGTCTGGACTACAACTACAAAATAATCTATAACCAGGGTTTTGGTCTAGTATATATATATAGTCTGGACTACAGTCTATAGTCTGGACTATAATATAAACAATAATATGGAATATAGCCTAATCTCCAGTGTTGTCATTAGACTAATCTGTAATTTAGTCTATAGTCTAGCCCATAGCCTAGCCTATAGCCTAGCCTATAGCCTAGTCTATATTCTAGCCTATAGTCTAGTCTATAGTATAGTCTATAGTCTAGTCTATAGTCTAGTCTATAGTCTAGTCTATAGTCTAGTCTATAGTCTAGTCTATAGTCTAGTCTATCTAGTCTATAGTCTAGTCTATAGTCTAGTCTATAGTCTAGTCTATAGTCTAGTCTATAGTCTAGTCTATAGTCTAGTCTATAGTCTAGTCTATAGTCTAGTCTATAGTCTAGTCTAGTCTATGGTCTAGTCTATAGTCTAGTCTATAGTCTAGTCTATAGTCTTAGAGTCTATAGTCTAGTCTATAGTCTAGTCTATAGTCTAGTCTATAGTCTAGTCTATAGTCTAGTCTATAGTCTAGTCTATAGTCTAGTCTATAGTGTCTATAGTCTAGTCTATAGTCTAGTCTATAGTCTAGTCTATAGTCTAGTCTATAGTCTAGTCTATAGTAGTCTAGTCTAGTCTATAGTCTATAGTCTAGTCTATAGTCTAGTCTATAGTCTAGTCTATAGTCTAGTCTATAGTCTAGTCTATAGTCTAGTCTATAGTCTAGTCTATAGTCTAGTCTATAGTCTAGTCTATAGTCTAGTCTATAGTCAGTCTATAGTCTAGTCTATAGTCTAGTCTATAGTCTAGTCTATAGTCTCTCTATAGTCTAGTCTATAGTCTAGTCTATAGTCTAGTCTATAGTCTAGTCTATAGTCTAGTCTATAGTCTAGTCTATAGTCTAGTCTATAGTCTAGTCTATAGTCTAGTCTATAGTCTAGTCTATAGTCTAGTCTATAGTCTAGTCTATAGTCTAGTTCTATAGTCTAGTCTATAGTCTAGTCTTATCTAGTCTATTCTAGTCTATAGTCTAGTCTATAGTCTAGTCTATAGTCTAGTCTATAGTCTAGTCTATAGTCTAGTCTATAGTCTAGTCTATAGTCTAGTCTATAGTCTAGTCTATAGTCTAGTCTATAGTCTAGTCTATAGTCTAGTCTATAGTCTAGTCTATAGTCTAGTCTATAGTCTAGTCTATAGTCTAGTCTATAGTCTAGTCTATAGTCTAGTCTATAGTCTAGTCTATAGTCTAGTCTATAGTCTAGTCTATAGTCTAGTCTATAGTCTAGTCTATAGTCTAGTCTATAGTCTAGTCTATAGTCTAGTCTATAGTCTAGTCTATAGTCTAGTCTATAGTCTAGTCTATAGTCTAGTCTATAGTCTAGTCTATAGTCTAGTCTATAGTCTAGTCTATAGTCTAGTCTATAGTCTAGTCTATAGTCTAGTCTATAGTCTAGTCTATAGTCTAGTCTATAGTCTAGTCTAAAGTCTAGTCTATAGTCTAGTCTATAGTCTAGTCTATAGTCTAGTCTATAGTCTAGTCTATAGTCTAGTCTATAGTCTAGTCTATAGTCTAGTCTATAGTCTAGTCTATAGTCTAGCCAATAGTCTAGTCTATAGTCTATTCTATAGTCTAGTCTATAGTCTCTAGTCTATAGTCTAGTCTATAGTCTAGTCTATAGTCTAGTCTATAGTCTAGTCTATAGTCTAGTCTATAGTCTAGTCTATAGTCTAGTCTATAGTCTAGTCTATAGTCTAGTCTATAGTCTAGTCTATAGTAGTCTAGTCTATAGTCTAGTCTATAGTCTAGTCTATAGTCTAGTCTATAGTCTAGTCTATAGTCTAGTCTATAGTCTAGTCTATAGTCTAGTCTATAGTCTAGCTAGTCTATAGTCTAGTCTATAGTCTAGTCTATAGTCTAGTCTATAGTCTAGTCTATAGTCTAGTCTATAGTCTAGTCTATAGTCTAGTCTATAGTCTAGTCTATAGTCTAGTCTATAGTCTAGTCTATAGTCTAGTCTATAGTCTAGTCTATAGTCTAGTCTATAGTCTAGTCTATAGTCTAGTCTATAGTCTAGTCTATAGTCTAGTCTATAGTCTAGTCTATAGTCTAGTCTATAGTCTAGTCTATAGTCTAGTCTAGTCTAGTCTATAGTCTAGTCTATAGTCTAGTCTATAGTCTAGTCTAGTCTAGTCTATAGTCTAGTCTATAGTCTCGTCTATAGTCTAGTCTATAGTCTAGTCTATAGTCTAGTCTATAGTCTAGTCTATAGTCTAGTCTATAGTCTAGTCTATAGTCTAGTCTATAGTCTAGTCTATAGTCTAGTCTATAGTCTAGTCTATAGTCTAGTCTATAGTCTAGTCTATAGTCTAGTCTATAGTCTAGTCTATAGTCTAGTCTATAGTCTAGTCTATAGTCTAGTCTATAGTCTAGTCTATAGTCTAGTCTATAGTCTAGTCTATAGTCTAGTCCATAGTCTAGTCTATAGTCTAGTCTATAGTCTAGTCTATAGTCTAGTCTATAGTCCAGTCTATAGTCTAGTCTATAGTCTAGTCTATAGTCTAGACTATAATCTAGTCTATAGTCTAGTCTAAACTCTTGTCTATAGTCTAATCTATAGTCTAGTCTATAGTCTAGTCTATAGTCTAGTCTATAGTCTAGTCTATAGTCTAGTCTATAGTCTAGTCTATAGTCTAGTCTAGTCTAGTCTAGTCTAGTCTAGTCTAGTCTAGTCTAGTCTAGTCTAGTCTATAGTCTAGTCTATAGTCTAGTCTATAGTCTAGTCTATAGTTTAGTCTATAGTCTAGTCTATAGTCTAGTCTATAGTCTAGACTATAATCTAGTCTATAGTCTAGTCTAAACTCTTGTCTATAGTCTAATCTATAGTCTAGTCTACAGTGTAGTCTATAGTCTAGTCTATTATCTGCTCTTTACTCTATTTTATAGTTTAGTCTCTAGTCTAGTCTCTAGTCAAGTCTATAGTCTATTATATAATCTAGTCTGGATCTGGTGTACATTCTATCTTTTTATATATCTAATAGTTTAATAGAAGTCCTGCAGTAATAACTTCATTATAACCTCACATAATAACCAAAATTATCAATATAAATATCATCATCATGAATATAATATCACCAACATGAAAATAATAATAATTTTATTACCCAAATATTTCATTTCTTACATTTTTATTACCGCTATTCAAAATAAAAAGCTTCCTCAATTATCCATGGGGAATACAAACATAGAAAAGAAAATAGCAAAAAAGCTTTTTCATATAACAAAATATGTTGATGCAATAGCAAAAACAACAACAACAATAGAAATGCAATGCCCAACAACAATAAGCAGGCAGTAGAAAACAAAAATAAAATGCATTAAATTATTATCATGCAATTACCAATACAAAGAGACAAGTAAACTTTAACTTGGCCATGTAGATTGTAGATTTTCATTGTTGTTGTTGTTATTATTATTGCTAATGCTAATGGTTGCTGTTGTTATTATATGCACATATTTCTAACAGTAAACTTCACTCTTAATTTCATTAGCACACACACACAGACACATGCACAAACACACTTAAACCTTTACAATGAATGCATTTGATTATTTTTGTTATAAATCATAGAAGAAGAACAAGCTTTGTTATCTCTCTCAACAATAAAATGCATTCTCTTCTATCGATGTATGTTGTTTTTTCATTTGCTCTTTTTATGATTAAACGCTTTTGCTCTCAAATTTTCAGTTTAGTTTTCAATTGAAATGCTCTTTTGCATTTTTTTTTTCATTTTTTTTTATTAATTTTTCCTATTATTTAATATGAAAATATTAGAAATATTTGTTGTTATTGTAGATTTACCAATAGCCTCGTATGGTTTGTCTCAACAACGTAAACGGCTGATATAATAAAGTTATAGACAGGGCAACCGAAGTTGTGTAAAAGGAAAATAAAGGGTTTTGAAATTATACATTATTGTTTCTTAGACCAAATGTTTACATTTTTATATATTATCATTCAAAAAGCCTCAACTACGTACTATCACTTCTCATTAATTGAATACTTTAGCTTTTTCGGTTTTTTATCCCACTGTTCATCTTTTCATGCTAACATCTTATTACTTAAAGAGTTCTCTACAAACTTACCAAATTTTGTAAGAATTTATTAAGCCAATGGGGCGTATGATTAATATTAACTTTTTAAAAAATTTTAAAAGTTAACCTATAAATTTGGTATTTATAGAGGGAATTTTAAAATTCAAAAGCATTTTGAATGAGAACTATTTTGTCTTTACTGTAAACTATATAGAACTTTACCAACTATACAAATTGATTTCATAATCTACATATGGAAATGAATAATAGACTCGACTATAGTCCAGAATATGGACTTGACTATAGTCCAAAATATAGACTTGACTATAGTTCAGAATATTCCAGAATATAGTCTTGACTGTAGTCCTGAATATAATCTGGAATATAGTCTAGAATTTAGACTTGACTATAGTCCAGAACAATGACTTGATTATATTCCAGACTATAGACTTGATTATAGACTCGACTATAGTCCAGAATATGGACTTGACTATAGTCAAAAATATAGACATGACTATAGTTCAGAATAGTCCAGAATATAGTCTTGACTATAGTCTTGAATATAATCTGGAATATAGTCTAGAATTTAGACTTGACTATAGTCCAGAACAATGACTTGATTATATTCCAGACTATAGACTTGATTATATACTCGACTATAGTCCAGAATATGGACTTGACTATAGTCCAAAATATAGACTTGACTATAGTTCAGACAATAGACTTGAATATAGTTCAGACTATGGACTTGAATATAGTTCAGACTATGGACTTGACTATAGTTTAGACTATAGACTTGACTATAGTACATGGACCTGACTATAGTCCAGAATATAGACTTGACTATAGTCCAGAATAAAGACTTGAATATAGACTTGACTTGAATATAGTTCAGACTATGGAATTAACTATAGTCCAGACTATAAACGTGAATATAGTCTAAACTACAGACTTGACTATTGTTCAGACTTGACAATAGTCTAGACTATAGTCCAAGCCATAGACTTGCCTGTAGTTTAGGCTATAGACTTGACTATAGTCTTGACTATAGACTTGACTATAATGCAGACTATAGACGTGACTATAAACTTGACTATAGTGCAAACTATAGACGTGACTATAGACTTGACTATAATCCATACCTTAGACTTGCCTATAGTCCAGACTATAAACTTGACTATAGTCCAGACCATAGACTTGACTATAGTTCAGACTTTTGACATTTGACTATAGTACAGACTATAAACAAAGAATTTTCAAAAAAATTACTATAAATAGCTTTCCGAAAACCCTGCTTCTTAGAAGCAGAAAAACTTAATATTTTACACTGTCGTGTTATTGTACATTGAACATTCATCGTTAGCTTAACTAAGTTAAACTAATGCTGCTGCTGGCAACGAACGAGACAACATTGCTGTTATCTTGCATTTGTATTTGCTGAGAGCCAGCCAACTCAATACATATGGATGATGCATTAGTAGTAGTTCATATAATACACAGAGTGCATGTAGGCATGCACATGCATTTAGTAAGTTGCATGCTAGCAACAACAACAACAACAAACGACCTCCTAAAGGTCTTTGAACCCGAACTTTACATTTAAAACGAATGTCTAATAACAAAACGACGACGACAACAATAACAGCAGCAGCAACGATGACAAAAACTATTTCATATTTTTATACGAATAGTATGTACTCTTAAGCTTTAACATACTCTAGCACTCGTAACATATAAATCGTGTTATAAAATCGTTAACATTCGTTAAATATTTTAGCTCGTTTTTTTTTTGTGAGAGAGTTTTATATGCTGCTCTCTGTAGATATTTGAAAACTGCACTTTTGCCCGCTAAAGCAGTTTGGTTTTTTTCACTTTTTTTCTTTCGCTTTTATTTTCTTTTTTTTATAAGTATTTTTCTTCATAGATTTTGTTGCCCCTCTAAAGTCCCCTTATTCCTGAGTTGTGTCATCATGAAATGAAAAACTAGGTTAGTTTGGTCTTTCCGTCTTTTCTTGATATTGTTGTTGCTATTGTTTGTAATATTATGTTTTTTTTTTATTATTAAAGCAAGTGTTTGTAAGTTTGTGTAATGCTTTTCATTTGTTGTTGAGTTGTGTTGTCTGTCGGTTTGTTATGTTGTATTTCTGTATTATTGGTCTATGACTTTAACAAATGTTATTCTTGCTTTCTTATGTTATTTCTGTCCATTTGTTTGTATGTCTGCCTGTCTGTTTGTATGTCATTTTCGTTTTTCTTGGCTGGCTTCTTTGGCAACATTTTTGCATTCACTTTCAACTTGGTTACATGTTTGCATATATGCAATATAATCGGGAGAGAAGTAGGGATAAGAGTATGTGCAGATAATAGATATTTAGCGGTTGACAACACTTGATTAGCTAGATTTCGAAATGATGGATCTGTTCTCTAACTATGCTTCTTGTTCCCCAGAGCTTTATAGAGTACCTATTAGGAACCCATTGTATATATTCTGATCTTGTTTATACTTTATATAAGAAAGAGGACAGACAGGCGAATATTTTGTTATGGCTCAAAAATGTACATGGACCTGTTTCTAAGTTTCTCGAGAAATTGAAGAAATTTGAAACTAGAAAGAAGAAACTAATAGTCTGGAAACAATATAACTTTAATATGGTCCTTCGCACCGCTTTCACTATACATTGAAACCAATTCACTTAAAAGTTCTTATAATAAAGAACACAATTTTCCATTATCTAATTCTAAAGCAAATCAACTTTCTAGTCTTTTTCCCCCAATTTGTTTAAACATTCCTAAAAGCTTTAGTTTTAAGGCTCCCCAGCAGCTTTTACATCTAAATATTTAAATTTGACATGTCAAACGGTAAAGACACTATGTAAACTTTGCTGAAATCTGATTTTTTTTTTTTTTTTAATTTAGTCCTATTTTATTTAGTTCTTTTATTTTTCACTTTATGTTTTCATAATTCCAAGTGGCTTTTCTATTGGTCTGCCAACTTTTCTTTGTAAGCTTTGTGGGGTATTGACCTTTTTTGGTTAAATTTTAGTGGTGATAAGTTTTGCAGAAAAAAAGTAACTAAAGTTTTTCGGAAGCAGTGTAACATGACAAAGTAATGAATAATTAGGATTTGCGGCTTAGAGCTGAGTCGATATGATGCGTATATATTTTATTCCTTTGGAGGTTACGTTAAAAAGCTCAAGATTTTTTCATATAGAAAGAGCTTTTAACAAAGTTTTTTTATTGTCTAAACAATTGTAGCTTTGATAGAGAAACTTCCCGCCTGAAGGACCATCATCTCACAACTATAGTATGAGCAACCATCACCAATAAGTTATCGATAAAGGTGACCGCATCTATATAATCTTATGCATATTATTTACTTATGAAATTTGGCTAAATATTATAAAATTGCAATGAATTTAATCTGCACCGAGAGCATAAGGAGTGGACTCTATAAAGACCATATAACTGTTCACCAGTAAAGGCCCGCAAAGGTATTTATAATATAAAGACACCACAAATCCTTATAAGAGTGGAAATATAGTATAGGTTAGGTTGCTAGATCGTCCTCGCGATGTCATCTCTGGGGAGTACGTTGCTACCTTTGTGATACCTGAAATGAGAGACGTGGTTAGTGTATTAGTACACTTCGTCCTAATTACTCTGGGTTATGATCCAAACCAGTTTTTCGCATGACTAAAGAATATCAACATCTGATACTTAGATACGTTAAATCAAAAAAAAAAATATTGCTACCTAGGAGATTCAGTCTATGGTCTGCTAGGACCGTATGCTCGGTAAAACATAAGCCAGTTTGCATCCCCTTTTATGGTACTCTGAAGAACGCTACATTGGTCTGGGAGTAACGCCTAGACCATAGTTTGTTTTTGTGCCATCGGTGAAAACCTCATACGATCCGTCACGGAGGATTGATTCCATCACAGTTGGATCATGTTGACTCGTCACTGAATCGATGATTTGGCGATTACTTCCAGATAATTGAAAATGGTAGAGTAGCCTTATGTCACAAACTTATTATGTTGCATCTAAACCATGCTATCGTGAGAAAGAGAGCCTTTGATGGGATGGTGCGAAGGGCTCCCGGTCTAAACGTGGCATTTCTTCAACACTTTTGAGGTGTTTATCTTTTTGTAAGGATTTTCACCAAACAATCATCATAGAGTATAGGCTTATCTGTCATAGTTTCAAATCCAGGACTATCAGCCCTATCTTATTTAACCGTGGAAGAGTAAAAGTTGGTGCCTTATATTTCTTAGCGAAAAGGACAAGCTCCGTTTTCGATGGACTAGTTAAGTTACTTCAGTGCAGTTTCCATCATCTGTGGTATCCAGATATTTTCCTACCATAAATCCCATAGATCTTAGATCCATGTTCAGGCATTGAGACGTCGATTCAGTAATCTCTTGATGAAAGCTATAATTGGTTGGTTTATACCCAAACGATTTAGAGTCGTTATTATCGACTCCTTGTGTACGTTCTTGAAAGCTACCTAGATAGCAACATGCCTGTATGAAGGTCGATTTGATGTGTATTCTAAGATGTAGATCAATTATCCTTTGAGAAGAAAGGAGGATAGGCTGTCTGGTCTAAAACACTTTAACCTCGTTTGAAGGGTCCAAGGTTTGGGTATGTAATACCATTTAAGGCAGGCGTTATATAACCGTACTAGCCAAGGCATAAGATGGACAGCATTGTTTTGCAAATCCTCAGGTATTATTCCGACAGGACCTAGTGATTTGTAGGTTTCGAAGGTGGTTATCGCTTGATCATATCTTCATTACTGGATATTATAGTTTCAATTGAGAGATCCCATATCAGTCCCGTTTTCCGGGCATTGACAGACTGAAAAATGATTAGCCACTAAAACTTCTAAGGTTTCCTGGCTACTGGTCGTCCAAGTGCCACATGGTTTCTGATTGAAACTAGGGACAGAAGGAGTTGACGATAAGATCTTACGAAGATGACTAGTCTCAGAGGAACCTTCCATACCGCTACAAAAGAATCTGGTTTTTGAATCTATTTAAGGAGGTTCCTTTGCTTCGTTGAATAGTTTACGCAATTCTCTGCGAGATTTCGCAATGTCGGCAAACCACATTGGGAGCCAGCTTATGCCATTTTAAACGTATTATGGAAATAGAAGATCCCAAAATATTACTAACAGAAAATCAAACTTTCCGCTCTGATTCCTTAACTCTCCATACTTTCCTTTTCACTTTAGTGAAACTTTAAATTCGTTGACACCTAACTATAAACATACCACTTCCCTAGACTCTCTTATCTTCTTTTTCAAAATGCATCTATTTGATGTTTCCCTTTCATTTTCCATCACATTTGCTTACTTATGTCCGTACTTCCTGGCATCTGCCTATTTGCCACAATTTTTTTTTTTGCATTCTCTTTGATCTTTCTTTTTGCTTGGAATTTTTCTATAACATTCTAAATTTTTTCCCCAATAACATTCCTTTCACCTGTCCAACAAATGTTTGTTCTTTATACTTTCCTTTCAAGCCAAACACCTTTATTATACATAGGTGTCTGTCTGTCTTCACGTCCTTCCCCTTAGTATATCTCTCTAATAAGTTTTTGCATATTTTAGCCCTTTTTTATTTCAGTTCTAGCAGCAGAAATTAAAAGTGTTCATTATACTTATATTTTTTTCATTCTTAAGGCTTTTGTTGCAAACTTTCCTCTTCAAACCTAAACAAAAAAAAATATGTGGCATGCATTATGTATGCATTTGTCTATGCAACATTTGCTTTAGCTATTTGCTTGTCTGTCTTTCGTTTTGTATACCCAACACCATTTTTACATTATTATTAACGTCGTCGTCATGTATATTTAAATGTTTAAAATTCTATATGTAGATAATGTTGTTGTTGCTGTTGTTGGCTGCCAACAAAAATAGATTCTATTCTGTAGAGGGCATTATGCATGAAATAGCAAGCGCATTGAACGTCTCCATAGCACACTGCTCTTCCGACCTAATTTTTATTTTATAATTTTTTTCTACTTTTTTATTCTATTTGCCTTTTGTTTTTATTGTTGGCTGTTTGTTATTTTCTATTTTTTTATTTTTATTATGATGCATTTTTCTATGAAAGTGATTTTGTCGTGGTCCCTCTTGTTTGGCTGGTTGACTACTGGTTGGTTGGTTGCATTTTATACTTTTTTGTTTGTAAAAAAGCTGAACAGATTCTATTTTTTTCATAATGAGAGTTTTTACTTTCCTTCTTTTTGTGTAAAGTAAATAGGAAGTATGAATTATGTAATCATTTTAAATAATGGCAAATTGTTGTGAGGAATTTATAAAAAGTAATACAAAAAAATTTAAGAACGGGAAGAATTTTGCTTGAAAAATTTAAATTTCTCAAAAAGTTCTCTAACATAAACTAAAGTAAAACCCTGATTACGATGCACTAGTCTATATACTAGACTATAGACTAGGCTACACCAGACTAAAGTCTAAGCTATACCAGATTTAAGACTATACTATAAACGATACTATGGGATAGACCTCGGACCAGACAATAACTTACACTAACGGCCGGAACATAGATTAGACTACAGACTAGACAATATAGACTGGATTATTGTCTAGACTATCGACAATACTATAGATTAGACTATAAACTAGACTAAATAATGGACTACAAACTAGGCTATAGGCTAGACAGTAGACTATACTATATACTAGACTATAGACTAGACTATAGACTAGACTACTGACTAGACTATAGACTAAACTACTGACTAGACTATAGACTAGACTACTGACTAGACTATAGACTAGACTACTGACTAGACTATAGACTAGACTATAGACTAGACTATAGACTAGACTATAGACTAGACTATAGACTGGACTATAGATTAGATTATAGACTAGACTATAGACTAGACTATAGACTAGACTATAGACTGGACTATAGACTAGACTATAGACTAGACTATAGACAAGACTATAGACTAGACTATAGACTGGACTGTAGACTAGACTATAGAGTAGACTATAGACTAGACTATAGACTAGACTATAGACTAGACTATAGACTAGACTATAGACTAGACTATAGACTAGACTATAGACTAGACTATAGACTAGACTATAGACTAGACTATAGACTAGACTACACTAGACTAGACTAGACTAGACTAGACTAGACTAGACTAGACTATAGACTATAGACTATAGACTAGACTAGACTACACTAGACTAGACTAGACTAGACTATAGACTAGACTAGACTATAGACTAGACTATAGACTAGACTATAGACTAGACTATAGACTAGACTATAGACTAGACTATAGACTAGACTATAGACTAGACTATAGACTAGACTATAGACTAGACTATAGACTAGACTATAGACTAGACTATAGACTAGACTATAGACTAGACTATAGACTAGACTACAGACTACACTAGACTATAGACTAGACTGTAGACTAGACTATAGACTAGACTATAGACTAGACTATAGACTAGACTATAGACTAGACTATAGACTAGACTAAAGACTAGACTATAGACTAGACTATAGCCTAGACTATAGACTAGACTATAGACTAGACTATAGACTAGACTATAGACTAGACTATAGACTAGACTATAGACTAGACTATAGACTAGACTATAGACTAGACTATAGACTAGACTATAGACTAGACTATGGACTAGGACTATGCACTAGACTATAGACTAGACTATAGACTAGACTATAGACTAGACTATAACTAGACTATAGGACTAGAGACTATATACACTAGACTATAGACTAGACTATAGACTAGACTATAGACTAGACTATAGACTAGACTATAGACTAGACTATAGACTAGACTATAGGAATAGACTATAGACTAGACTATAGACTAGACTATAGACTAGCCTATAGACTAGACTATAGACTAGACTATAGACTAGACTATAGACTAGACTATAGACTAAACTATAGACTAGACTATAGACTAAACT
The DNA here is from genome assembly GCF_015586225.1 of Lucilia sericata. Taxonomy (NCBI): domain Eukaryota; kingdom Metazoa; phylum Arthropoda; class Insecta; order Diptera; family Calliphoridae; genus Lucilia; species Lucilia sericata. The sequence continues at coordinate 151,807 of NW_023994941.1, forward strand.
ATAGACTAGACTATAGACTAGACTATAGACTAGACTATAGTCTAGACTATAGACTAGACTATAGACTAGACTATAGACTAGACTATAGACTAGACTATAGACTAGACTATAGACTAGACTATAGACTAGGACTATAGACTAGACTATAGACTAGACTATAGACTAGACTATAGACTAGACTATAGACTAGACTATAGACTAGACTATAGACTAGACTATAGACTAGACTATAGACTAGACTATAGACTAGACTATACACTAGACTATAGACTAGACTATAGACTAGACTATAGACTAGACTATAGACTAGACTATAGACTAGACTATAGACTAGACTATAGACTAGACTATAGACTAGACTATAGACTAGACTATAGACTAGACTATAGACTAGACTATAGACTAGACTATAGACTAGACTATAGACTAGACTATAGACTAGACTATAGACTAGACTATAGACTAGACTATAGACTAGACTATAGACTAGACTATACACTAGACTATACACTAGACTATAGACTAGACTATAGACTAGACTATAGACTAGACTATAGACTAGACTATAGACTAGACTATAGACTAGACTATAGACTAGACTATAGACTAGACTATAGACTAGACTATAGACTAGACTATAGACTAGACTATAGACTAGACTATAGACTAGACTATAGACTAGACTATAGACTAGACTATAGACTAGACTATAGACTAGACTATAGACTAGACTATAGACTAGACTATAGACTAGACTATAGACTAGACTATAGACTAGACTATAGACTAGACTATAGACTAGACTATAGACTAGACTATAGACTAGACTATAGACTAGACTATAGACTAGACTATAGACTAGACTATAGACTAGACTATAGACTAGACTATAGACTAGACTATAGACTAGACTATAGACTAGACTATAGACTAGACTATAGACTAGACTATAGACTAGACTATAGACTAGACTATAGACTAGACTATAGACTAGACTATAGACTAGACTATAGACTAGACTATAGACTAGACTATAGACTAGACTATAGACTAGACTATAGACTAGACTATAGACTAGACTATAGACTAGACTATAGACTAGACTATAGACTAGACTATAGACTAGACTATAGACTAGACTATAGACTAGACTATAGACTAGACTATAGACTAGACTATAGACTAGACTACAGACTAGACTATAGACTAGACTATAGACTAGACTATAGACTAGACTATAGACTAGACTATAGACTAGACTATAGACTAGACTATAGACTAGACTACAGACTAGACTATAGACTAGACTATAGACTAGACTATAGACTAGACTATAGACTAGATTATAGACTAAACTATAGACTATAACCTACACTATTGACTAAACTATAGAAGATACTATTGGCTAGACGATAGACTATATGGTCCTGACTATAGATAACATAGGTAATATTCCTAACTCATAGAGTTCTGGAAGCCAATGTATACACAATTTTTTGAAACCGTTTCCAAAAACTTATAAAACCGCTACATTAACCACACACCTAACACTGTCTCTTTTATTTCTAAGAAATCAAATTCCATTCTAAAATTAATGCATTTTCATCGTCGTCGTCTAAATTATCAATATCATTTCAGTACTTTTGAATTCATTTCATAATCATCATATTTTTTTCCTAGGAAAAATCTTCCACATTGACTTTAAAAAACTACAACAATAAAAAAGCAAATTATTTTTCTTTAATTTGACATTAAAAATATAACGACGACTAAAACAACAACTGCAACAGCTATAAAAACAAACAGTAGCAGTCGCAGCATTTAACAGCCTGCCAGCAGCAGCATCATTTTTTTTTAGCAACGAAAAATTGTAATAAAAATACTACAGCTACTGTCTGTCAGCCGATCGTCAGACGGACGTATGAACATAACGACCAATCACATGTTTATTGTAAATTTCGGTGGGTGGAGAGGACGGGTGCATATTTAAACTTTTAACCTATATTTCGGGCAGAGCTCAATCCACACCACATGCGTTTATATTTACAATATAAACAAAATAAAATAAAAAATACTACTTATAACAACTACAGCGAACAAAATAATAATAATAACAAATGCGTGGCGGTGGTGCCCGCTGCTGAAACTGTTTTGTTAGTCTTACTAGCGGACTGAATGACTGTTTATTTTTAGTGTAGTTAAATGTAGAGAAAAAATATATGTTTTTTATCAGTTACTAGAAAAATAATAAAAGTTTTGATTGAAAAGCTCCCTACGTTCAAACTAGACTATAGTCCAGACTTTAATCAAGACTTTAATCAAGTCCAGGCTTTAGTTTAAGTTATAGTCAAGAGTTTAGTGTAGACTACACATACGTATATAGTCCACAGCCTCTATACTAGATTAGACTAGACTATAGTCAAAACTACAGACTTGCCAATACTCTAGGCTATTAACTCGACTATAGTTCAGACTGGAAATATGTAAATAGCATAGACTATATACCAGTCAATAGACTATGAAATAGACTATAGTCTAAACAATCGTCTAGACTCTAGACTATAACCGAGACTATGGACTAGATTATAGTCTACACTATTGACTAGACAATAATCCAGACTATAGACTAGACTATTGTCCAGACTGTGGACTAGTGACAGTCCACACTATAGACTAGACTTCGGAATAGGCCATAGTACTGACTATACATTAGACTATGGTCCAGACTATAGACCAGACTTTTAGACTATAGACTATACTCCACGCTATAGACCAGAATATAGTAAATATATATAGTAAATACTGTAGACTAGACTAAACTATAGTCGAGAGCATAGAATGAAGTCTAGACTATAGACTAGACTATAGTCCAGACTATAGACTAGACTGTAGTCCAGACTATAGACTAGACTATAGTCTATAGTCCAGACTATATACTAGACTATAGTCCATACTAGAGACTAGACCATAGTCCAGGCTATAGACTAGACTACAGTCCAGACTATAGACTAGACTATAGTCTATAGTCCAGACTATATACTAAACTATAGTCCATACTAGAGACTAGACCATAGTCCAGAATATAGACAAGACTATAGACAAGACTATAGTCCAGACTATAGAAAATACTATAGTCCAGATTATAGACTAGACTATGGTCCAGACTATCGACTAGACTATAGGTAAAACTATAGACTAAACTATAATCCTGACTATGGACTAGACTATGGGCTAGACTATTGTCTAGACTATAGTCCAGACTGTAGACTAGACTATAGTCCAGATTGTAGACTAGACTATAGTCCAGACTACAGACTAAACTCTAGTCCATACTATAGACTGAACTCTATCAGACTATAGACTAGACTATAATCCAGACTATAGACTAGACTACAGTACAGACGATAGACAAGACAGTCTATAGTCTAGACTATTGACTATAGTACAGACTATATACTAGACTGTAGTCCAGACTATAGACTATACAATGAATCAAATTATAGTCAAGATTTCAGGGCAACCTATAGGCGACTGTTTTCTATATAGTCCAGTTTATATTCCAGATTTAAGTGGGGCATTTGTAGCATTCCTCTAATTCGTTTTTACCGTTTATAAAAAACTTTTGACTTGTTGCTCTACTTTTTTCTTAATTTGTTCTAAGTAAAAATTTCGTGGCTACTGCCACGGTGCAACGTAAAGTGGGAGAAGGCCATAAAATATTTTTTCGAAAAACTCATCTAAAGGACCACAATGAGCAAAAAAAAAAACGCGGAATGTGGGGGAAATTAGACTCTCACAAATGCATAAATATTTATTTTAGTTGTCAGAATATGTGTGTGTAGTTTTTTTATACAAATTTGTAATAAATCATAAAGATTATAATGTTTGTCTGTCTAGTTTATTATTATTACATTTTTAATTGCCAGTGGTCCATAATTATTTTATCATAAAAGAAAATCTTTTTAATGAAAGCAAATCATTGAGAAGGGATTTGGTTATTAAAATAGTTGTTGAGCAAAAGAGTAATATTATTATTACAAAAAAAAAATATACATATTAGTAAAACTGACAGATTAAACATGTTTCTGCTAAATAATGTATAATAATGTTTAATTTGCTTTATTTTGTTTATGTTTCTTCTGTGTCCATCATATTTTTTCTCCACTTTTCTATTAAAGTGTTAATGATACTAAACATGACTTGTTGTATTATCACTACAAAAAGAACAACAAAAAAAAACACTGAGAGTTTTACATTTTTTTAATAATAACAACAACTGTAACACACATGATTTATAATTTATTTGTTGTTTTATTCTAAGTATGGGAGCCACCATAGAAATTTGTTCTTCACCCTCTTGTTGTTGTTGTTGTTTTTACTGCACTTAAAGTAAAAAATATACCAACAAACACCTAACTACTCCCCCTCTTATAATAACTGCATATTTACATACTTTAGTACTTTTTCTCATTGAATTTACAGTTGTTTTCGTTTTGTTGTTGTTGTAGCTTTTCTTTTCTAAATCATGTTATTTGTTTTTGTTTGCACTTTTGTATGTTTAGTTCTGTTTTCTTTTTTATATTTTTTGTTTACAGTCTTATGCGGGCTTTAATTAGTTTTAGTATTTGTTGGCGTTGTTGTTGTTTTTTCTATAAGACTCTTATCATTGGAGGTCTTTTAGCTTTAACTGCAATTTATACTTGACTTTTTGTAACAAATGGATTTGTATTTGCTCTAATTCTTTATAATGTTTTTTCTACTAAGTTTAACTAATAGTAAAATATGAAGAAGAAGAAGACTGCATATTGCATACATTGACAGTTGCTTATCGCTGTTATATGGAAAAATATGTATGTATGTATATATGTGAATCAAGTCATTATTATTTGTTCGGGGTATTGTGGAATCGTAGATACAATTTTATACTTTATATAAGGTAATCTGACTTGCTATTGTATGATGAAAGAGTTAGTCTAGAGACTCTTATAGATAACTTCCTTCTCTGACCAGATTCTATACTAGACTACAAGTTAATCTCTACACTAGACTGGCTAGACTCGACACTAGCTTATAATTATATACTGGAATAGACACTGCAGTACACAAAACTCTGGAAAACGCTATAGATTCGATACTAGACTGTATACTAAACTCTAGGCTAGACTCCATACTAGACTCTATGCTAGGCTCTATAATAGACTCTAAACTGGAGTCTATTATAGACTAGACTCTAGATTATAGTATAGACCAGAATTTAGACTAAACTCTAGACTAGACTCTAGACAAGACTCTAGACTAGACTCTTGACTAGACTCTATACTAGACTCTACACTAGCCTCTATACTAGACTATATACTAGACTCTATAGACTCTATACTGGACCCTATACTAGACTCTAGCCTAGACTCTATACTAGACTCTGTACTAGACTCTAGACTAGAGTCTATACTAGACTCTAGACTAGAGTCTATACTAGACACTAGACTAGACTCTATACTAGACTCTATACTAGACTCTAGACTAGACTCTATACTAGACTCTATACTAAACTCTATACTAGACTCTATACTAAACTATACTAGACTCTATACTACACTCTATACTAGACTCTCTACTACACTCTATACTAGACTCTATACTAGACTCTATACTAGACTCTATACTACACTCTATACAAGACTCTATACTAGACTCTATATTAGCCTCTTTACTAGACCCTAGACTAGACTCTAGACTAGACTCTATACTAGACTTTAGACTAGAATCTATACTAGACTCTAGACTAGACTCTATACTAAACTCTAGACTAGACTCTAGACTAGACTCTATACTAAACTCTAGACTAGACTCTATACTAGAATCTAGACTCGACTCTATACTAGACTCCAGTCTCGACTCTATACTAGACTCCAGCCTGGACTCTATACTAGACTCTATACTAGACCCTATACTAGACTCTATACTAGACCCTATACTAGACTCTATACTAGACCCTATACTAGACTCTAGACTAGACTCTATACTAGACTTTAGACTAGACTCTATACTAGACTCTAGACTAGACTCTATACTAGACTCTAGACTAGACTCTATACTAGACTCTAGACTAGACTCTATACTAGACTGTAGACTAGACTCTATACTAGACTCTATACTAGACACTAGACTAGACTCTATACTAGACTCTAGACTAGACTCTATACTAGACTCTAGACTAGACTCTATACTAGACTCTAGACTAGACTCTATACTAGACTCTATACTAGACTCTAGACTAGACTCTATACTAGACTCTAGACTAGACTCTATACTAGACTCTAGACTAGACTCTAGACTAGACTCTATACTAGACTCTAGACTAGACTGTATACTATAGACTCTATAGAGACTCTATAGACTCTATAGAGACTTTACTAGACTCTATACTAGACTCTAGACTAGACACTATACTAGACTCTAGACTAGACTCTATACTAGACTCTAGACTAGACTCTATACTAGATTCTAGATTAAACTCTAGATTCTAGATTAAACTTTGGAAAAATAAAAATTCTCTTAAAACACGATTTGCAATACCAATTTTCAGTGTCATTTCACTTCAACATTTCTTTATTTTTTCCACTTGATTTAAAGGTTATGGTCACTGTTCACATAATCAAAAATAACAACAAAATAAATAAAAATAATAAAAAAAAAACTCAAACCAAATATAGTAAAGGCCAATACGGCATATGTATGGCTAAAACCAATATGCATTAAAAATATTTTATTAAAAAAACAAAAAAAGCAATAAAAAAGGTAGTAAATGTTTAATACTATACAGTCTAACTCTAAGTACATGTACATTGTACAAGTACTGTATGTGTATGTAATAATAATTATTAAATAAACAAAAATAATTTCACTTTTACTTAATTAACACAATACAATAACAACAACTAAACATAAGCGTAACAATAAATTTACAAAAATAAAAAAAAAAACACAATTCAAGTGAAATTGTTTTGAAGTTGAACGAAAAAAAAACACAGCTTTTAAAACTTAATATTGAAGATAAATTTTGACATTTAAGCCTTCAATAATGAAAAAACAAAAAAAAAAAAATACTTCGAAAATTGAAACCTGTCTGAAGATCTCTTGTTTTGTGGCTCTATTGAAGGAGGAACAGTCATCTCATAGTGGTTACGAGAAAGGGCGTTTGAGTCATGTCTGTGTTGGATAAAGACAACCGAAAACAAAAATAACTATTAAACACGTCTCAAAAACATTTATTACATTTTGACATAAACGAGTATTTAATTTTTGGAGTTTTATTTTTTCGGATTTTTCCAAAAAAAAAAAAAAAAAATAAACAAAACACGTAAGCTCTCATTTTTGTCATTTTATTACCACCTACAAAAAGACAGACGGATGGACAGACAGACAAAAAGTATTAAATTTACAGCTAAACATGCGAGTAGTTCAACAGCGCATTTGTAAAAAAGTAGCAATTTAGGCATGCGCACTTAACAAGTTAAATACACAGAGAGAAATAACTAACTAACTTCATTTTTGAAGTAAGTTCTCCCTCATTCTCTACTTTATGTCAGTTTTAAGTTTTCTTGTGATCAGTTTATTGATCGCTACTGTTTTTCTACCGATAGCTTGTATTCAGTTTACTGATCGCTTGTGAACAATTAACTGAGCGCTACTGTTTTTCTTTAGAAAAACTTGTGATCATTTTGAAGATCGCTATAGAAATTTTTATGATCAGTTTACTGATCGCTACTGTTTTTCTATAGAAGATCTTGTGATCCTTTTACTGATCGCTAGTGGTTTTCCATAAAAGAAATTGTGATCAGTTTACCGATCGCTACTGTTTTTCTATAGAAAACATGTGATCAGTTTAGTGATCGTTTATGTTTTTCTATAGAAAAACTTGTGATAAGTTTACTGATCTCTACTGTTTTTCCATAGAAAAACTTGTGATCAGTTGATTAATCGCTACCGTTTTTCTATAGAAAAACTTGTGATCATTTGATTGATGGCTACTGATTTTCTAAAGAAAAACTTGTGATCATTATGAAGATCGCTGTAGGTTTTCAATAGAAATTTTTGTGATCGGTTTACTGATCGCTACAGTTTTTCTATAGAAGATCTTGTGATCAGTTTACTGATCGCTACTGGGTTTCTATAGAAAAACTTGTGATCAGTTTATGTTTTTCTATAGAAAAACTTGTGATCAGTTTACTGATCGCTTCTACTTTTCTATAAAAAAACATGTGATCAGTTGACTGATCTCTAGAACACATTGTCATCAGTTTACTGATCGCTACTGTTTTGCTATAGAAAAACTTGTGAAAAGTTTACTGATCGCTACTGTTTTGCTATAGGAAAACTTGTGATCAGTTTACTGATCGCTCCTGTTTTTCTATAGAAAAACTTGTGATCAGTTTACTGATCGCTACTGTTTTTCTATAGAAAAACTTGTGATCAGTTTACTGATCGCTACTGTTTTTCTATAGAAAAACTTGTGATCAGTTTACAGATCGCTACTGTTTTTCTATAGAAAAAGTTGTGATCAGTTTACTGATCGCTACTGTTTTTCTATAAAAAAAACTTGTGATCAGTTTACTGATGGCTACTGCTTTTCTATAGAAAAACATGTGATAAGTTTACTGATCGCTACTGTTTTTCTATAGAAAAACTTGTGATCAGTTTACTGCTCGCTACTGTTTTTCTGTAGAAAAACTTGTGATCAGTTGCGTGATCGCCACAATTTCCCTCTCTAATTTCTCGCGGTGCAGGTCTGGGCCATTCAAATACCAACAAATTTCATATTGACCAATTTTATTATGACTTCACGTTTACTTTTATATTAAATTTTGTAGTTTTTTGATAATTGTCGTTGTTGTTACAAGTTACTTAACATTATTTGGTTAAACAAATTTTTAATATTTAGTCAAAAAATTCACTAACAAAAACTTTTTTCAACCAACAGAAGTCGTTGAACTTTTAATTGCAACGCCCTTAATAAAATGAGTTGTTGCTGCTGTCACTGTTGTTGTTGTACAATAAAAAATAAATTTCATTACGATTTCTCATTTAAACAAAAAGGTAACCTCTACCACTTTCTTTTGACTCACGAGTCGGAGTGTAGAGTGTTGGAGTAAAAAAAGTTTTTTTTTTTAAAGGCTTGACGCTGTTTTCGCCACATCACGCTGCGTTACGCATAAAGTTGGCTTGATTAACAGAAAAATAAATGGTTTTTATTTCAATTTTATATAAAACTGGTTTTATGTTTAAAAAAACACCATTCCAAAAAAAGTAATGAACAAACCTTTTAAACATGTAAAAATTTTGGTTTTTTAAACATTTTTCAAGGGTCAATATATTTTGTATTTTCTTTTAATGTTTTTTTTTCCTCTACTGCTGCTTCTTTCTTTATGTTTATCTGTTGTTGTTTTTTTTTTTAATTTTTTCGTTAACCAAATAAACTTGAACTTGCCTTTCTTGGCTTAAATGATGTTGGTATTTAACAAAAAAGCCCAAAATTAATCACATGAAGAGTCGGTAGGAAATTTGAAAACAACTGAAACTGATCCAGGGTTTTTCAAATAGAAAAACTATAGAGATCATTTAAGAGATCGTATGTTTTTACAGAATTGCGATCAGTAAACTGATCACTTTCTCTGTAGAAAAACACAAATGATCAGTAAACTTGGCACAAGTTTGTAACGTTTGGAAAAACAAAAGTATTTATATAGAAAAACTCTAGCGATCGTTTAGGTGATCACAAGTTTTTATATAGAAAAGAGTTCTATAGAAAAACATTAGCGATCAGTAAACTGATCACCGGTTGTTCTACAGAAGAACAGTAGCGATCAGTAAACTGATCACCAGTTTTTGTATAGAAAAGGAGTAGCGATCAGTAAACTGATCACCAGTTGTTCTATAGAAAAACAGTAGCGATCAGTAAACTGATTACAAGTTTCATTATAGAAAAGCACTAGCGATCAGTAAACTGATCACAAGTTTTTCTATAGAAAAAAATTAGCGATTAGTAAACTGATCACCGGTTGTTCTATAGAAGAACAGTTGCGATCAGTAAACTGATCACCAGTTGTTCTATAGAAGAACAGTAGCGATCAGTAAACTGATCACAAGTTTTTATATAGAAAAGAGTAGCGATCAGTAAACTGATCACAAGTTTCTCTATAGAAACTTTAGCGATCAGTAAACTGATCACAAGTTTTTATATAGAAAATAGTAGTGCTCGGTAAACTGATCACCAGTTGTTATATAGAAGAACTGTAGCGATCAGTAAACTGATCACAAGTTTTTCTATAGAAAAGCACAAGCGATCAGTTAACTGATCACAAGTTGCACCTTTTGCAATCAGTAGACTAATCGAAAGTTTTTCTAGAGAAAAAATGTAGCGATCAGTTCACTGATCACAAATTTTCTATAGAAAACCTTTTGCGATCAGTAAATTGATCACAAGATTTAGATTTTTTAGAATTTTTTTTTTCTTATTTCTTTAAATTTCCTACCGACTCTTTTGTACTTTTACTTTATTATCCAGCTGTCGATCTTTAACTACCTTTAACCAAAAAAAAAAAAGAAATTAGCATTTCTTTTGACAAGTTGTTAATGAAATTTCAAGTTTAAAAGAGAAATTTTGTAGTCTTTGTCTACCTTTTTTTATGGCCCTAAATATTTTTCCATACTCAGGCACCACAAATACATACTTATAAATTAAATTTTAAAATGTAAATTATTCAACACAATTTAAAGAATTTCAAAGTTTAATACAGCAAATTCTTGTTTAAATTATTTCGTTGTTGTTTTTTCTTCTATTTATAATAACAAATATTTTTTTTTTATAATCTTACATAATCTTGCAATTTTGTAAAACTATGTAGTTTTTTGTTATGATAGCTGTTGTTGTTGCTATTTTTACAAGGAAAAACATGCCGAGTACATATTGAAGACATTATTACAAGATAATTAACTGCATGCAATCTGTTTAAGGTGTAAAAAAAAACAAAACAGAAATATGTAGTTTCTTTCAAACAAGTTTTATGCAATAATTTTAACAATTAAAATAATTTTAAAAAATAGTTGTGCAAAATGCAGAAAATATATTAATAAAGTAATGAAAATGAAAAAAAAAATAATAACATGATTTTTAAGCACAAGAAAATTAAAGGAAAATTGCAAAAATGTGAAAAATTTTAAAAGGGAAAATGAACTGATCACAAGTTTTTCTATAGAAAAACATTAGCGATCAGTAAACTGATCACCGGTTATTCTATAGAAGAACAGTAGCGATCAGTAAACTGATCACAAGTTTTTATATAGAGAAACATTAGCGATCAGTAAACTGATCACAAGTTTTTATATAGAAAAGAGTAGCGATCAGTAAACTGATCACCAGTTGTTCTATAAAAGAACAGTAGCGATCAGTAAACTGATCACAAGTTTCTCTATAGAAAAACATTAGCGATCAGTAAACTGAACACAAGTTTTTATATAGAAAAGAGTAGTGATCAGTAAACTGATCACAAGTTTTTCCATAGAGTAATAGTAGCGATCAGTATACTGATCACAAGTTTTTCTATAGAAGAACAGTAGCGATCATTAAACTGATCACAAGTTTCTCTATAGAAAAACATTAGCGATCAGTAAACTGATGTTTGATCACTTTTAATCAATTCGTTAAGATTTTCCTTAAGGTGGCCTCCGGTAGGTTAGTGGTTAGTGTTCTAGTCTGGTAGACCGGAGGTGGTGGGTTCGATTCCCTCCTGAGGCACTGGTTAAGGAGCGCACAACAGGCCCGATAGAGGCCTAGGTGTATTTCTTCGGATTTGATGTATATACATCCTCCTTTCAAACTAACTAACTAACTAACTAACTAACTAACTAACTAACTAACTAACTAACTAAGATTTTCCTATAGAAAAAGTTTTACTGATCGCTACTGTTTTTCTTGTGTTCAGTTTACAGATCGCTACTGTTTTTCAATGAAAAAACTTGTGAACAGTTTACTGATCGCTACTCTTTTTCTATACTTTTGATCAATTTACCGATCGCTTATGTTTTTGTATAGAAAAACTTTTGATGAGTTTACGGATCGCTACTGTTTTTCTATAATTGTAATCAGTTTACTGTTCGCTACTGTTTTTCTATAGAAAAACTTCTGATCAGTTTACTGATCGCTAATGTTTTCCTATAGAAAAACTTGTGATCAGTTTACAGATCGCTACTGTTTTTCAATGGAAAAACTTGTGATCAGTTTACTGATCGCTGATCTTTTTCTATACTTTTGATCAGTTTACTGATCGCTTATGTTTTTCTATAGAAAAACTTGTGATTAGTTTACTGATCGCTACTGTTTTTAAATATAAAAACAGTAGCGATCAGTTTAGTGATCGCTTATGTTTTTCTATACTTGTGATCAGTTTACTGTTCGCTACTGTTTTTCAATAGAAAAACTTGTGATTAGTTTACTGATCGCAACTGTTTTTCAACAGAAAAACTTGTGATCAGTTTACTGATCAGTTAAGTGATTACTACTGTTTTGCTATAGAAAATCTTGTGATCAGTTTACTGATCGCTTATGTTTTTCTATAGAAAAACTTGTAATCGGTTTACTGATCATTACTGATTTTCTAGGGAAAAAATTTTGATCAGTTCACTGATCGCTACTGTTTAGAAAATCTTGTGTTCAGTTTACTGATCCCTACTGTTTTGCTCTGGAAAAACTTATGATCAGTTTACTGATCGCTACTGTTTTCATATAGAAAAACTTATAATCAGTTTACTGATCGCTACTTTTTTGTTATAGAAAAACTTACGATCACTTTACTAATCGCTACTGTTTTTCTGTTAAAGAAATGTGATTAGTTTCTTGATAACTACTTGTTTTTATTGAAAAATGTATATTTGTATAATATTTGTATTACTTTATTAAATTTTAAAGCTCTTTAACATCCAACAATCCAAACTGCAATTCAAAGGAAATGTTGACACACTTAACTTTAGTTTTTTTTCTTTTTTTTGTCATTTTATCACTCCACAAATCTTTTGCTCCCAGATTCAATAGAAAAAGACGAATGACAGTAGTAAAGTCATTGACAGTTTTGCTAAAGGAAGATGTTGCTGTTGTTATTTGTTTGTCTAAAACCTAGAGGCGAAAACGTGAAACACAAACGCCAAAGCTCTATTGTTAAATGATTTTTAAATACAAGACAATCAAGAACAACAACAACAACAGCAAAAATAATGTAAAGTTTATTGTCATCATAACCCTTAACAACAGCCCACCCAACTCCAAACGATATAATATGATGACAAGTTTTTCCAACATATTTGTTTTAATGACACACTAAAAGTGTGTTTGACAAGGAAACATGTATGGATCAGTCGTCGTCACTCAACACTCATTCGCAACTTATGTATATGTATTTGAAACATGTTGGAATGGGAGGATAGGTGGATGTTTGCAGGTTATTTGAAAGGCACAGGTGGATGAGGTACCTACACTAAGCACTAGAATTTTCCAAAGGGTTTCAAGAGTGCCAGAGTACAAATAGTGATACTTTAGTTGTTCAAGGAAGTTGTACTTTATGACAGAGCAAACAGGGTCATATTCATATGACAGATTGAGTTTGTTAAGGTTCTAAGAGAAATTAAGTAAATTTTTGAATTTTTACTTAGAAAGCATCAAACAATTTGGTATCACTAAGTGATCGCTTATTTATTTCTATAGATCAGTTCTGATCGCTTATGTTTTTCTATAGAAAAACTTGTGATCGTTTTACAAATCGCTAATGTTTTTCTGTAGAAAATCTATATCGCTTTTCTGATCGCTAATTTGTGATCAGTTTTGTGTCGCTTTAGTTTTCTTATAGAAAACATGTTAACAGTTTACCGATCGCCAAAATTTCTCAGTAGAAACTTTTGTTAACAGATTGCTGTAGTCTCAGTATAGAGACCTTAGTTTTCCTATAGAAAACTGATGATCACTTTACTGATCGTTTCCGTTTTTTCAGTTTTTGGAAAGCAAAAAATAAACTCCTGACCATTACTTTCAATACTTCTGTCTATAACAAGAGCCACTTTTAAGCTTTGAGTGTAAAAAATCTTTATGCTGCCACTTGAACACAGCGAAAACATCTATACAAATAAAAAAGTTGACTGCTAACCATCAGTCACTTGGTCCGGCAAATACATGGGGGGAATCAGGCAGTGAATAAGACAATCAGACAATAAGTCAGTTAGTGGGCCAGTGAGCCAACTATTCACAAAGTTTGAAACAGATTATGCTAATAATGATGTTGTGGAGAGATGCCTAAGTTATGTTTTGCTTTTATAAATATTTCAGTTGTAAGTACAATTGTAGCAGCAACTATTACTGCTGCTGATACCACTTCACATACTTCTACTCTTGCTGTTTGCTTGCTACTCAAACCAAGCAATAATAACAACAACTGTGATGACGATGTTGTTGATCACCATCATCATTATCGTCTTCATCAACATGATGATGATAATGGTGTGTGTTTTTTCTCTGGTTGTAGCAACAGGGTTCAATGGCTGACCTAAATTTTGTTGAAGTAGCAATACGTACATGTGTATGTAAGTTTTAATGTGTGAGTAAGTATCTGTGTGAGTATTTTGCGCTGAAGTTTTTTTTATAACGAGACGTTTAAAAATACACACGTTGTTACAGCACTACTAACAACAACAAAAATGTATATAAAAAAAAAAAATTGAAATTATAAAAAAAAACGGGAATAGTTGTGAAAGCACCCAGCACGCTTCTACGCACTCCCCTTAAGGGGGGTAGCAGTGAAGACGAGAAAGAGGGACAGGGGAAGGGGGAGGGAAGGAGGAGGAGGAAGAGAGGGAACCAGCAGGGAGGAATAGGGGGAGGACGGGGACGCGGGGGGACGGGGAGAAAGGGGAGGGCGGGGGCAGAGCGAGCGGCAGGGGGAGGAGAAAGGCGAGAAAGGGGGGCAGGGCAGCAAAGGGGGGGGGGAGAGGGAGGAAAAGGGAGGAGGGAGGAAGCAACGAACGAACGAACGAAAAGAACGAAAAAACGAACAAAAAAACGAACGAAAAAAACGAACGAACGAACGAACGAACGAACGAACGAACGAACGAAACGAACGAACGAACGAACGAAACGAACGAACGAACGACGAACGAACGAACGAAACGAAGAAACGAACGAACGAAACGAACGAACGAACGAACGAACGAAACGAACAACGAACGAACGAACGAACGAAGAACGAACGAACGAAACGAACGAAAACGAACGAACGAACGAACGAACGAACGAACGAAAACGAACGAAAAACGAACGAAAAAACGAACGAACGAACGAACGAACGAAACGAACGAACGAACGAACGAACGAACGAACGAACGAACGAACGCGAACGAACGAACGAACGAACGAAACGAACGAACGAACGAACGAACAACGAAGAACGAACGAACGAACGAACGAACGAACGAACGAACGACGAACGAAACGAACGAACGAACGAACGAACGAACGAAAAACGAACGAAAGAAGAACGAAAACGAACGAACGAACGAACGAACGAAGAACGAACGAACGAACGAAAACGAACGAACGAACGAACGAACAACGAACGACGAACTAAACTAACTAACTAACTAACTAACTAACTAACTAACTAACTAACTAACTAACTATACTAACTAACGAACTAACTACTAACTACTAACTAACTAACTAACTAACTAACTAACTAACTAACTAACTACTAACTAACTACTAACTAACTAACTAACTAACTAACTAACTAACTACTAACTAACTACTACTAACTAACTAACTAACTACTAACTAACTAACTAACTAACTAACTAACTAACTAACTAACTAACTAACTAACTAACTAACTAACTAACTAACTAACTACTAACTAACTAACTAACTAACTAACTAACTACTAACTAACTAACTACTAACTAACTACTAACTAACTAACTAACTAACTAACTAACTAACTAACTAACTACTAACTAACTACTACTGAACTAACTAACTAACTAACTACTAACTAACTAACTAACTAACTAACTAACTAACTAACTAACTAACTACTAACTACTAACTAAGCTAACTAACTAGACTAACTATAACTTAACTACTAACTAACTAACAACTAACTAACTAACTAACTAACTAACTAACTAACTAACTCAACTAACTAACTAACTAACTAACTAACTAACTAACTAACTAACTAACTAACTAACTAACTAACAAGCGGAACATTAGAGCAAATACCAGTAGGTATTGGCTCTAAATTGGGGGATAAAGTGGGCCTGGGTTCTATATTGAAGACCCAGAAACAGAAATATACCACCGTTTACCTAATCATAACACAAGCTTCTAGGCAGAAGTCCCACAATAACGGAATGTGCAAATTGGATAAGAATAAATATTTTCACCGACAGGCAGAATACAAATTAGGGCGATATCGGGTGATCGATTTAAATCTAAGACCGTATTGATTGTAAGAAAGCTTTAACTGAATACTCTCCAGATGGTACATCCAAGTATCTTGGAAGTGATCTTATTCCGGAAATAACATTCCTGACTAACACTGATTGGGAAATTCTTTGGATTTGATGTACTATACATCCTCCTATTAACGTAACATAACCTATATATTTGTTTATTTCAACAACAACATGCGATAAAGAAATTTTCAAAATATTTTTTATTATTTCATTTACCTTTCTTCTTTATAACTGAACATTTTTACTGAACCTAAACTTGGCTTAAATGTTGCAAGGTGAAGTTTAAATATAATTACTTGACAAAATAATTATAAAGAAAAAAAAAAAAAAATAACTCTACTAACGGAATACAAGCTAAAAAACAAAAGCAAAAAATTTTATTCATAAAAAAATTATAACCCAAAAAATTTTAAACAAGAAATGATTAAAATAATTGTACAATTTTTTGTATTATTTAAATTAACACAAATAAAGCATAACACAGGTTTTTTTGGCAAAAAGGTGATTACTGGCATTAATTTTATGTTTTTTTTCCCAAAAAAATATATTTAAATTTATTTAGGTTCAACACACAACAACAAAAGTCATAAAAGAGAAAGGTGAGTGTGGGTAATTGCAAAAAAAACTAAATGAATACATCAAAAAAGTCCAAAAAGTAATCACGGTTAAATATATAAAAACTTTTTTTAAGTTTATATCATTTGCTCCACTGTCCGTCCATCTGTTGGTTTGATTTAATTATAATTAAGCTACAACTTTATAACAATAACAACAAGAATATTGTTAAACATTAAAAAAAATTAACCAAGTTAATCATCATGCTGGCAATAATCACGATCAATAGCTAATTTGAACTGAATAAACGAATGATGGACTGACGTGTATAAAAGTCCAATTACTGTACAAACAGAGAAAAGAAAGCAATGCCACCAAAAAAATCATCCAAAATAATAAAACAACAAGTAAGAGTCTTATATTCGTCTTATAGTTATACCCACCATCAAACTGTATACCGTAAAAGGAACACCAATTTTATAAACATGAACATATATTTATATTTGGACGATAGGATCAATTAACGACCGATAGTCGTACAATTTGGTAAAAAGACTTAGGTTCCTATAACACTTATTTGTTTCGAATGTCATCGCTGTACTTGTTTATAACGAATTACATCGCTTTTTTCGCATTTTGAATAAGGAATACTCGTATTTTAAATCAGTAAAACCCTTTCCTGAAGGGAACCTTATATAGGGGCTTTGGTCAGTTATAAATAAATCCTCATCAAAAAGGTCAATTTTCATCTTAGGACTGTGAGAGTGGTTGTATATACTTATGAGAGGTAGGTTCAGTTATGATCCTCATATGATATGACTATATCGTCTTAGAATTTAATAAGGACCCAGAATATATGTATATACTTTTGTGGGTCTATCAGAGCAGTTCTAGCTCAGTTCTAGTTAAGATCTAGTGCAGTTCCAAATCAGTTCTAGTTTAGTTCTATTTTAGTTCTAGTTCAGTTCTAGTTCAGTTCTAGTTCAGTTCTAGTTCAGTTCTAGTTCAGTTCTAGTTCAGTTCTAGTTCAGTTTCTAGTTCAGTTCTAGTTCAGTTCTAGTTCAGTTCTAGTTCAGTTCTAGTTCAGTTCTAGTTCAGTTTCTAGTTCAGTTCTAGTTCAGTTCTAGTTCAGTTCTAGTTCAGTTCTAGTTCAGTTCTAGTTCAGTTCTAGTTCAGTTCTAGTTCAGTTCTAGTTCAGTTCTAGTTCAGTTCTAGTTCAGTTCTAGTTCAGTTCTAGTTCAGTTCTAGTTCAGTTCTAGTTCAGTTCTAGTTCAGTTCTAGTTCAGTTCTAGTTCAGTTCTAGTTCAGTTCTAGTTCAGTTCTAGTCAGTTCTAGTCAGTTCTAGTTCAGTTCTAGTTCAGTTCTAGTTCAGTTCTCGTTCAGTTCTAGTTCAGTTCTAGTTCAGTTCTAGTTCAGTTCTAGTTCAGTTCTAGTTCAGTTCTAGTTCAATTCTAGTTCAGTTCTAGTTCAGTTCTAGTTCAGTTCTAGTTCAGTTCTAGTTCAGTTCTAGTTCAGTTCTAGTTCAGTTCTAGTAGTCTAGTTAGTTCTAGTTCAGTTCTAGTTCAGTTCTAGTTCAGTTCTAGTTTAGTTCTAGTTCAGTTCTAGTTCAGTTCTAGTTCAGTTCTAGTTCAGTTCTAGTTCAGTTCTAGTTCAGTTCTAGTTCAGTTCTAGTTCAGTTCTAGTTCAGTTCTAGTTCAGTTCTAGTTCAGTTCCTAGTTCAGTTCTAGTTCAGTTCTAGTTCAGTTCTAGTTCAGTTCCAGTTTAGTTCTAGTTCAGTTCTAGTTTAGTTCTAGTTCAGTCTAGTTCAGTTCTAGTTCAGTTCTAGTTCAGTTCTAGTCAGTTCTAGTTCAGTTCTAGTTCAGTTCTAGTTCAGTTCTAGTTCAGTTCTAGTTCAGTTCTAGTTCAGTTCTAGTCAGTTCTAGTTCAGTTCTAGTTCAGTTCTAGTTCTGTTCTAGTTCAGTTCTAGCAAACTCAACTAACTAACTCTTACTTAATATTTTTCTGAACTACTTAATTTAGAGTATCATTTCCTTTTAAAAATTTTTGATAAATTTGAACTCTATTTCCCAAATGATGTCATTATTTTATCTTCAAACTAAACCTCTACTTCAAAATTTATAACTTACTTATTATACCCTCAACCGTATAAAAAAACTCCCTTAACTTTAGTTACACCCACTTCTTGTCTAACAATAAAACCTACAAAAAAATAAAAAATAAAACAAAAAATACCTCATCATCTATTGTTTATCAATTTCACTTTGATTTCCTACTTTCTTACTTTACGCTACAGTGCTTCTTCAATAATGAAAAAAAAAACTCGTAAAAAAAACTATTTCACTAATACGATCCATCATAATAATAACATCTACATGGCCAAAGCAAAACAATGACAGCTGGACAGACAGACAAAGCATTCCAAAACTATACTATAACCATACCACCCGCTTATTTGCTTCTTCCGAAAACTCTCCTCTACAAACATCTAACGTACCACCGCTCTTTACGATGTCATTACTAACAAGCTAAGCGCACTGCTCCCGACATCCAAACTCTGTTTATGACTTCTTCATGTTGATGATGACGATGTTATAAATAAAGCTTTTTACGTCCATTCCCTATTTAGTTTTGCAGAGCTGTAAATGTGTATTGAATGCAAATACTAAGTGAGTGTTACGCTGGTATTTGTCAGTCAAAAGTTCATTGTTATTTTTATATAACAAAAAAAATTTTTTCACTATTTTTATAATACAATAACGCAATTGTAGAAATTGTTATTATTGTTGTACTTGAGGTAGTAGTTGTTGTTCAAATATCTTTATGTATGAGTATTTTTATAGCGTTTTCAATTTCATGCAACCTTTATAGTGTTGGAAAAAAATAAAATTCGATTTACAATTATAGTGTTTACTCAAAACGGTAGCGAAGTAAGAGAGATGTTAATTCAAATAATATTCGAGTCTTACTAATCGTTTCGGACGTTTCTAGGGCTTTACTGGTAACACTGGAAATCAGAGACCTCTTAAATGTGTTCCAATCTAATATACATTGGTCCAGAGGAATGTTTGCTAACTAATATCTGATGATGGTTAAATATCAACCGATTTTACTCAGTTCGTCTATCACAGAGTATCAAGAATCTGGACATGTTAATGTAGAATTTTATCCTCAAATCATAATTTATTAAAGAGTTAGAGCTTAATATAGGAACTATGAACAATTTTGGAACTAGGTATATGACATGTTGAACCGATTCTAATAATTTTTGACCATTTTCATCCCTGGTCAAAAGAAAAGACTCGTGGCAAAATTTGTTGATATAGCTGCTAAAGTTTTTGAAAAACTGATCAAGAATGGGATGGCCAGATCGAAATTTTTCTCATTATCCGTTCTTCCATCTTGGTGTGATTGCAATCTAGTCTTCCTAAACTACAACTGTATCTTCGAACTTATCTTAGAATGATTTAAATTGGGATCGAACCAGAGAGCCATATAATCTGGTGCCATGGGAACCGGTAGTCCACAGGTGAAAGTTTCAAACAATCCCTTGTCCATATTATTGGAGAGGTCCCTACAGGGTAGATGCGGTGGCTGTCTCGCGGGTGTGAATATTGGTTAAAACACTGATACCTACATGATGAAACCTATATTTATCTGTTATCCCTAAGTATATTAGGGATAAGAGTGACTAAGCGTTGAAAATGGGTTGGCATCAAGTGTATATGATACGGAATGGATGTAGGAGTGTAATTGCCACAGTGTATTCTTTGTGAGTAAGAACTTGTCTTTGGCTTATTTGCTGGATTCGTATTTCGGTCTACCGATTACATCTCTGGGTGCTGCCAAATGAAATAAGGACGTCATGACAGGAGTTCCCGTAAAGCATTTCGTCAAGAAAGTGAAGAGTATATAAACTCCTTTGAGTTATGGTAAGGTTGATAGCATTAGATCCCTTGGATCCCTAACGGGCGATCTTTTACATGGAAAATGTTACTGGAAAACCTTACATAGCGATATATGAAAGGAATTACTTAGTTATTGGTTATGGAAGACGGATTTATGTTTTGGTTTCCGGGGTTTGTCTTCGACCATATAGCAGGGGTTTACTTTGGTATTCAGTTCCCAAAAAGTTCAGTGTATGCGGTATGCGATCGTTGTTGTATATAACCGTCCAAAATGTCCAGTATACATTGAGGACGTCTCCTGTAATCAGCTTTGATGAATTCGTATAACGAAAAGAGCTGCCTCGTATCTTAAATACGTTTCGTTTGGAGGAATGCCCTGCAATGTTTCTAAAGCTAAGGTCGACGTAGAGTTCGGTGCTGTTACCGAATGACAACAGATACCCTACAGAGGAGTGACTGTGGTTTAAGCGTTGAAAATGAGTTGGTGTTAATTGTATATGATACCGAATGAATGTAGTGGTATACGGGCCTTGCCAACCCGTATATCTAGATTAAGTGTGTTTGTCGGATAAATGAGAAGTCTGCTCGGTTGAATGGTATGTTGTCCAAGTATGTTCAGAGTAAACTCTGTTCATACCAGAATTACCACAGCGTTTCACTGTGAGTAAGAACAAAGTCCCGGCTTATTTGATAGATTCGTACTTCGCTCTACCGGTTACGTGTCTAGGTGCTGTTGCCGACTCAACAGAGGCTATGCCATCTGAGTGGTTGTAAACGGAAGTGATGTTTTTGCATCTCGGAAGTTAAGCAACGGAGCAGCAATGTTCAGAGATTAGATAGCTCAAGTACTTGAGGTAAGTGCACTTATACTGAACCGGAACCTCCATATACGTAAACTGCCACCTGCGTGTAAGAAGCCCAATGGGGTGATGGTGAGTCGTCACAAAAGCTCACTCAGTGGTTGAAAAGGACCACCGTGAAATAAGGCCTTCAAGGCAAGTGTTCACATAAAGCACTTCGACATTCGTACATCTCAGAACTTATACGTCTCTTTCTTAGCATGTAATTGAGCCAGTTAAGGAGCGCTTGGTTAACACAAAAACTGGTCTAAAGATTGGATAAGAGTATCAGTGTGTCCGTCATAGAGGGCGACTTCAATGGCAATTCATACCGCCAGTATACTATCGAAGGATTCACCTTTATAGTGGTCAACTTAATTCAAAGCTGTTTTCACCGATCTTCACTTTTCATAGGTTTTTAGTAGAAAGAACATTAGGACATCTGCATGAATGACGTGTATAAAAATTCCTGATCCTGGATCATTGTTTATTATAACGATTACCACTCTGATGGCTCCCACTTCTTACCGTAACAGTTTCTCTAAAAAAATTTATAATTATTCCTTCCCATAACTTAAATTGTATCCCAACTTTAATATTCAAAGTTTACACCTAAAGCATATTCCCCCCACAAAAAAACGCTCGGCTTTGTCTTCAGGCCTTTATTATTCAAATCTCAATTTCTTTTAATATATCTGAAGTATGACACAATTTTTGGCGTTAATACCGTAAAAATAAAGATATTGCAAAAAAAAATCAAACTCATTTTATATTCATTGCATAAAAATCCTTGCTTTTTTTCAATTTCTAACTGCAAAAGTAGAGAAAAAAAACTCATATCAAATACTTTATATGCCATAAATCATTTTCAACCACACAATCACCATAAGAAGACAAACGAAAAAAAATATTCAGAAAACTATCACTCTTCAGAAAAAAAGCGAAAAAAACATGTTTACAATTACAACCTTAACAACATGTTACAATCGTTATTGGGAAAGAACTTGTTAGGAATGCACACACTCTTTCGTAGACAACCCGGGGGTTTTGGAAGTAGTCAAGTTAGTACCACTTTAGGCAATCATTTTCACCAATTTTCAATATATGGAGAAAACAATTGATTACTTAACAAAGCACTAGTAATGTAAAGTGCAGTCAATTGTAACTTTAGTGTCCCTTAGTAATGTATAAGGTAATCAAAGTTTCTTTGTGACTTGTAAAGAAACATCTTAAGAGGGCCCCTTACTTACTTAAGACACCCAGTATTTCTGGTCATTTTACGATTACCTGGTGTTAAAACTATTCGTACCTTTATCCAAGCAAAAGTTATATATTGTTTGTATATGTATGTGTGTGAAGTGAAAAAATGCACTTTTATGTATGAACACAAAAAAAAAACTACAAAAAATATGTATAAAAACTGTGCCAATGCCCGGACAAAAACACAAGGTGATGATGTAAAAAATAATGCACACAAACCAAGCAGACCAACACTACTCAGTACAAAAACAACAACATTTTTTTTTCTTCTTTTACTACTTCGTCTTCTTCTACTGCATTTTCGATTTCTTATGCGAAACATATGCCTACACCAATATATAAACTCTTAGGCCGTAATCTAAAACTGTACATTTTGCATTTTTTTGCATATACAAAAATGCAAGAAAAAGTGTGAATAAAATATAAGTAGAATGTTAAACGAGGAAGAGAAAGGGGAACATTTATAACAAGGGTGTTCACAGATTGTTGCACATATTGCAATTAAGATTTTGTTGGTTAAGTTTAACTAGTAAGTCAACTGGTATGTAGCATATGACTCAGTCAGGTCACTCTAGACAATATTTACTATTGCACCCACAGACCATCTTTTGGAAAAAAACTTTTCGGTATCGCTTAGATCCCCCGTAGTAGATCATTTATGACCTATACTGATGGCCGTAAAACAGAATATTATACGGGAACATATAGTCTAGTCTATAGTCTAGTCTATAGTCTAGTCTATAGTCTAGTCTATAGTCTATAGTCTAGTCTATAGTCTAGTCTATAGTCTAGTCTATAGTCTAGTCTATAGTCTAGTCTATAGTCTAGTCTATAGTCTATAGTCTAGTCTATAGTCTAGTCTATAGTCTAGTCTATAGTCTAGTCTATAGTCTAGTCTATAGTCTAGTCTATAGTCTAGTCTATAGTCTAGTCTATAGTCTAGTCTATAGTCTAGTCTATAGTCTAGTCTATAGTCTAGTCTATAGTCTAGTCTATAGTCTAGTCTATAGTCTAGTCTATAGTCTAGTCTATAGTCTAGTCTATAGTCTAGTCTATAGTCTAGTCTATAGTCTAGTCTATAGTCTAGTCTATAGTCTAGTCTATAGTCTAGTCTATAGTCTAGTCTATAGTCTAGTCTATAGTCTAGTCTATAGTCTAGTCTATAGTCTAGTCTATAGTCTAGTCTATAGTCTAGTCTATAGTCTAGTCTATAGTCTAGTCTATAGTCTAGTCTATAGTCTAGTCTATAGTCTAGTCTATAGTCTAGTCTATAGTCTAGTCTATAGTCTAGTCTATAGTCTAGTCCATAGTCTAGTCTATAGTCTAGTCCATAGTCTAGTCTATAGTCTAGTCTATAGTCTAGTCTATAGTCTAGTCTATAGTCTAGTCTATAGTCTAGTATATAGTCTAGTCTATAGTCTAGTCTATAGTCTAGTCTATAGTCTAGTCTATAGCCTAGTCTATAGTCTAGTCTATAGTCTAGTCTATAGTCTAGTCTACAGTCTAGTCTATAGTCTAGTCTATAGTCTAGTATAGTCTAGTCTATAGTCTAGTCTATAGTCTAGTCTATAGTCTAGTCTATAGTCTAGTCTATAGTCTAGTCTATAGTCTAGTCTATAGTCTAGTCTATAGTCTAGTCTATAGTCTAGTCTAGTCTAGTCTATAGTCTAGTCTATAGTCTAGTCTATAGTCTAGTCTATAGTCTAGTCTATAGTCTAGTCTATAGTCTAGTCTATAGTCTAGTCTATAGCCTAGTCTATAGTCTAGTCTATAGTCTAGTCTATAGTCTAGTCTATAGTCTAGTCTATAGTCTAGTCTATAGTCTAGTCTATAGTCTAGTCTATAGTCTAGTCTATAGTCTAGTCTATAGTCTAGTCTATAGTCTAGTCTATAGTCTAGTCTATAGTCTAGTCTATAGTCTAGTCTATAGTCTAGTCTATAGTCTAGTCTATAGTCTAGTCTATAGTCTAGTCTATAGTCTAGTCTATAGTCTAGTCTATAGTCTACTATAGTCTAGTCTATAGTCTAGTCTATAGTCTAGTCTATAGTCTAGTCTATAGTCTAGTCTATAGTCTAGTCTATAGTCTAGTCTATAGTCTAGTCTATAGTCTAGTCTCTATAGTCTATAGTCTAGTCTATAGTCTAGTCTATAGTCTAGTCTATAGTCTAGTCTATAGTCTAGTCTATAGTCTAGTCTATAGTCTAGTCTATAGTCTAGTCTATAGTCTAGTCTATAGTCTAGTATAGTCTAGTCTATAGTCTAGTCTATAGTCTAGTCTATAGCCTAGTCTATAGTCTAGTATATAGTCTAGTCTATAGTCTAGTCTATAGTCTAGTCTATAGTCTAGTCTATAGTCTAGTCTATAGTCTAGTCTATAGTCTAGTCTATAGTCTAGTCTATAGTCTAGTCTATAGTCTAGTCTATAGTCTAGTCTATAGTCTAGTCTATAGTCTAGTCTATAGTCTATTCTATAGTCTAGTCTATAGTCTAGTCTATAGTCTAGTCTATAGTCTAGTCTATAGTCTAGTCTAAAGTCTAGTCTATAGTCTAGTCTAAAGTCTAGTCTATGGTCTAGTCTATAGTCTAGTCTATAGTCTAGTCTATAGTCTAGTCTATAGTCTAGTCTATAGTCTAGTCTATAGTCTAGTCTATAGTCTAGTCTATAGTCTAGTCTGTAGTCTAGTCTATAGTCTAGTCTATAGTCTAGTCTATAGTCTAGTCTATAGTCTAGTCTATAGTCTAGTCTATAGTCTAGTCTATAGTCTAGTCTATAGTCTAGTCTATAGTCTAGTCTATAGTCTAGTCTATAGTCTAGTCTATAGTCTAGTCTATAGTCTAGTCTATAGTCTATTCTATAGTCTAGTCTATAGTCTAGTCTATAGTCTAGTCTATAGTCTAGTCTATAGTCTAGTCTATAGTCTAGTCTATAGTCTAGTCTATAGTCTAGTCTATAGTCTAGTCTATAGTCTAGTCTATAGTCTAGTCTATAGTCTAGTCTATAGTCTAGTCTATAGTTCGTCTATAGTCTAGTCTATAGTCTAGTCTATAGTCTAGTCTATAGTCTAGTCTATAGTCTAGTCTATAGTCTAGTCTATAGGTCTAGTCTATAGTCTAGTCTATAGTCTAGTCTATAGTCTAGTCTATAGTCTAGTCTATAGTCTAGTCTATAGTCTAGTCTATAAGTCTAGTCTATAGTCTAGTCTATAGTCTAGTCTATAGTCTAGTCTATAGTCTAGTCTATAGTCTAGTCTATAGTCTAGTCTATAGTCTAGTCTATAGTCTAGTCATAGTCTAGTCCTATAGTCTAGTCTATAGTCTAGTCTATAGTCTAGTCTATAGTCTAGTCTAGTCTAGTCTAAGTCTAGTCTATAGTCTAGTCTATAGTCTAGTCTATAGTCTAGTCTATAGTCCTAGTCTATAGTCTAGTCTATAGTCTAGTCTATAGTCTAGTCTATATAGTCTAGTCTATAGTCTAGTCTAGAGTCTAGTCTATAGTCTAGTCTATAGTCTAGTCTATAGTCTAGTCTATAGTCTAGTCTATAGTCTAGTCTACAGTCTAGTCTATAGTCTAGTCTATAGTCTAGTCTATAGTCTAGTCTATAGTCTAGTCTATAGTCTAGTCTATAGTCTAGTCTATAGTCTAGTCTATAGTCTAGTCTACAGTCTAGTCTATAGTCTAGTCTATAGTCTAGTCTATAGTCTAGTCTATAGTCTAGTCTATAGTCTAGTCTATAGCCTAGTCTATAGTCTAGTCTATAGTCTAGTCTATAGTCTAGTCTATAGTCTAGTCTATAGTCTAGTCTATAGTCTAGTCTATAGTCTAGTCTATAGTCTAGTCTATAGTCTAGTCTATAGTCTAGGCTATAGTCTAGTCTATAGTCTAGTCTATAGTCTAGTCTATAGTCTAGTCTAAAGTCTAGTCTATAGTCTAGTCTATGGTCTAGTCTATAGTCTAGTCTATAGTCTAGTCTATAGTCTAGTCTATAGTCTAGTCTATAGTCTAGTCTATAGTCTAGTCTATAGTCTAGTCTATAGTCTAGTCTATAGTCTAGTCTGTAGTCTAGTCTATAGTCTAGTCTATAGTCTAGTCTATAGTCTAGTCTATAGTCTAGTCTATAGTCTAGTCTATAGTCTAGTCTATAGTCTAGTCTATAGTCTAGTCTATAGTCTAGTCTATAGTCTAGTCTATAGTCTAGTCTATAGTCTAGTCTATAGTCTAGTCTATAGTCTAGTCTATAGTCTAGTCTATAGTCTAGTCTATAGTCTAGTCTATAGTCTAGTCTATAGTCTAGTCTATAGTCTAGTCTATAGTCTAGTCTATAGTCTAGTCTATAGTCTAGTCTATAGTCTAGTCTATAGTCTAGTCTATAGTCTAGTCTATAGTCTAGTCTATAGTCTAGTCTATAGTCTAGTCTATAGTCTAGTCTATAGTCTAGTCTATAGTCTAGTCTATAGTCTAGTCTATAGTCTAGTCTATAGTCTAGTCTATAGTCTAGTCTATAGTCTAGTCTATAGTCTAGTCTATAGTCTAGTCTATCTAGTCTAGTCTATAGTCTAGTCTATAGTCTAGTCTATAGTCTAGTCTAGTAGTCTATTAGTCTATAGCCTATAGTATAGTCTATAGTCCCTCAACCGTGAATACCCCTATTTTTACCTACAATTTCATGCTGTTCATATTGAGGAGTCTTATTATTATTATTATTTTCAGATGGTTCGGCTTATTTGTTTTCTTGACATATACTTTAACACTTTCACAGTCAAGTCAAAGTGTGAGTGTTGCTAACAAGGAAGTAAAGTTTTTAGTTTCCACAACCACCTCCTACTGCTTCTTCTGCAAGTAAACTATTTCTTTTTCTTATTAATAAAATATATGTACGAACATATGACAAAAAAGCCAAGTTACCAGGCGTTTAGGCTGACACAACTTGTGTTCAACTAAACTACAACATATGTTTTATTGCAACATTTACAACTACAGACTACCATTGCACTCTTATATTAGACGAAAATGGGGGGCCATAAACTTAACAATCGTAAGCCCAGAAAAGCTTTTCTTTTTTGTAACTTTCGACAATGTTTGGTGTGTTATAACAAAAATCTACTTCCTACTTTTTTTTCTGCTAACACTTTAACTCGGGCTACAGCAAATATGTGCCCTGTAAATCTGTTTTTCTTTGTTTGTAAGTTTAACTAAAATATATTTTCATTTTGGCTTTTTGCCAAAATCTGCTCAAAAAAAAAAAACAAAAACTTGGTTAATTTATGGAAAAAAAAGTTTTAGTTTTCAGTTTTCATTATTACACAATCGACGACACAGAAAATGTTCATTCCTACTATTTTTTTTAGCATTTGATATCAAACATTGACTTTCATTATGTTTGAATTTGAGTTTGAGTTACAGTTCAGTTCAGTTTGTTATGCACACACACAAAAACGAACACACACCTTTGAATTTCAATGAAATTGAAAGTTCAATAAACTTTTTGCCAACGCAGCCATATTTACACTGCATTACAATAAATAATCTACCCATGCACAAACACACACACATATACATACATATATACAAATAGTCAGTCTGCAACCTCTAGTTCAAATCGTTACCATCCAAAAACCCATCCATGGCGATCCAATTAAAACAAATAACGGAAATCAAATATAACAACGTGTGTTATTTATTATTTGTCATTTGAAATAATAACACTAACACATACATACGTACATAGATACATTTTGTTATTTATACCATGTTGTTTTTTTTTCTATTCAGCATTTAATTGTAATTGGTCAATTGTGACATTTTAAGTTAAATGTCATTAGAAATTTCCAAACTGAAAGTAAGCATTTTTTTTAAATTTTATTAAAATCGTGCTGCAGAAATATTCAATGGTTAAATTAGTTCCGTCATTATTGGTATTTATAACAGTATTTTTTGAAATATAGGTCATTGAGCCTAGGAGTAGTGAACTGACAGTTTTAGATATCGAAGTAACCTTAACCCTACAACTATATGATCTCTCTGATACGATTAACCCATGCCCGTCTATCCATTAAAAGTCTTATAATACCAAATTGATTTCTCTGAGCTATCACTGGCTCGAGTCCCCAGTTTTGAGTAGTCCAATTTTTGAAGACTTAAAAAATTAAGGGTATAATAGCGATGTCAAATCTAGCCAACATTTGGGTTCAATAAAGAGTATTTGTGGAAAGTTCCATTCCTTAAGATTTCGTCGCTTAGGCCCTATTGTGTTTGAAATCGGACCACATATCAAATAAACTTAATCAACAGGGAATATTTTAAGAAAATTTCAGCTATCTATCCCTTCCTTTTTAGGTCCTAAAGTACTTCCCACAGATCATAGACTGACTTACCTTATGTAATCGAGTTTATTTTATAATATAAGGTGAACAAAACCGGTTCAAAACTCTAATTCAGTTGGTCGATTATTTCAGTTAGTCGTTTAATCGTTGTCTTAAATAGTTTATTCGGTTGTCTTAAGTAGTTTATTAGGTTATAATACCTATCGGTTAATCAAATATTCTAAACAGTTACTCGATAAGTTTTCTATTATTTTAATAATTCCATCAAACGGTTATTGGCAAAATTTACTCGAATATTTAATTTTATTCGAATATTTAATAGGTTATTATATTCGGCAACTCGAGTATTATGTTCATTAACTAAATTCTTTTCATTTGAAATAAATGATTACTGGTTACTCTTATTTTAATCGATTAATATTTCTACAATTTTAATATTTAATCCGATTTTAAATTTAATTAGGGTTTTTAATCGATTACTCAATTTTTTAATAGATTTATCGATTATTATATTGGGTTACTCGAATATTTCAATCGGGTACTCGATTAATTTAATCATATTATCCACTGTTTAACCATATTAACGACTGTTTTTATAGGGTTTTTTAAACCGTTTCTCGTATATTTTATTCGGTTACTTAATTTTCCTAGTCGGTTAATCGATTATTAAATTCTGTTACTCGACTATTTTGATCGGTTACTCGATTAATGTAACCACTTTTTCTGTTATATTAATAGGTAATGGTTACTCTTTTATTTTAGTTAGGGCTTTTTAAGATATTAATCGGCTATTCGAATATTTATATGTAATTTATTAGGCTAAGGTAAGGGCTACTCGATTATTTTAATCGGTTATTTTAATAGGTAGTCAGACTATTGGCAATTGATTACATGATTAAATTAATGATTTTTAAAATTTTAATCGGTTACTTGGCTTGATTTGTTATTTTAATCGGTTAATTTTTTCCTTATTTTAATGAGTATTTAGGTTAAAATCGGTTACTCGTTTATTAAAATGTGCTAATGGATGATTAGAATCGGTTATTCGATTATTTTAATCGATTAATTGAATAGGTAATTCAATGTTTTTATAATATTTAATCGGTTACTCGTTTGTTTTAATCGGCTAATCGGTTACATGATTAATTTATTTACTTTCTCGTTTTAATAAGTAATTTGATTGTAATCGTTTATTTAATTATAAAAATCGTTTAATTTTAATCGGTTACTTAATTCATTTAATTCGTTATTCTGACATTTTAAATGGTTATTCGAATATTATAATCGGTTACTCGACTTTTTTAATATTTTATTTGATTATTTCAATCGGTTACTCAATTATTTTAAAAGGTTAATAGGTGAGTTATTAATTTAATCGGTTAATTGGTTACTCGTTTATATTAGTTCCTTGTTCGTATAATAAAACCTGATATTTTAAACGATTATTCGAATATTTTAATTGTCTACTCGATGTTTTTAATGTTTCATTCGATTATTTTAATCGATTTTTAAATTCTTTATCGGTTACTCGATTATTTTAATTGGTTACTAAGTTATTTTAAACGATTACTCAATATTTTTATTAGATTATTTAGATCGGTTACTCTATTGTTTTAAGGATTAATGGTTATCTCTTATAATTTAATCGGTTACTTGAATAATTTAATCGGTTATTCGATTTTAATATTTTATTCGATTATTTAAATCGGTTACTCAATTTTTGAAAGGATTAATTGGTAATTCTTATAATTTAATTGCTTACTTGAATATTTTTAACAGTTATTCGATTAAATTAAACGGTTATTCGATTAATTTAATCGGTTATTCGATTTTAGTATTTTATTCGATTATTTAAACCGGTTAACCAATTATTGAAAAGATTAATTCCTATAATTTAATCGGTTACTCGAATATTTTAATCGGTTATTCGATAAAATTAAAAGGTTATTCGATTAAATCAATCGGTTATTCGATTAAATTAATCAGTTTTTTCATTAAATTAATCGGTTATTCGACTAAATTTATCAGGTATTTGTTTAAATTAATCGGTTATTTGTTTAAATTAATCGGTTATTCTATTAAATCAGTTTTTCGATTAAATTAATCGGTTATTCGATTTTAATATATTATTCGATTATTTACTAATTTTTGAAAGGATTAATTAGTAACTTCTATAATTTAATCGGTTACTCGATTATTTTAATCGGTTATTCGATTAATTTTATAGGTTTTTCCTTAAATAAATTATTTTTCTGTTTAATTCTTTTCGAAATCTTGTTCAACTTACCGTTTTAGTATGAAATCGTCGTTTTCTGCAAATAAAAAAAAAAAAAACAAAATTTTATTAATAAAATTCTAAAATACACATAATTAAACTACAATAATTAAAAATTTAAATTATTATTATTATAACACTACTACATGGAACAACAAATCACAGCAACAACTCCAACCTCTCGAGGTCAATTATACAAAATTTATTAAAACAATTTTAAGCTCAAAAATTCAACAATATAAACTACTCCTTAAATAAATTCTTAACAACAATAACAAAATGCAATCAATAATATAAACAAAAAGCCACTTTGAATTATAAAATTAATATGCAAAAATCGTTTCTAATGCAAATGAAAGCAAAACTTCAAGGCATTAGAGGTGGTGCCTCTGCTCAGTTCTATTCTAAATGGTTGTGTTGTATGGGGCACCATAAAAAGCTAGCAACAGCAAAATAATAAACAACAGCAGCTGCTGCTATTGTGGCTGTTGCTACTGTGTTGCATTATTAAAACTTTATACAAGGCCTAGTAAAAATGCCAACGTCACCGTCATAGTATAATATAATTATTGGGAAACAACATGTTGGAAAAAGTCACTGACCGCATCAAGTGCATTTCTATTAAGAATGTGTGTTGTCGAGCAAAAAAGGACATTTTTAGTTTAAGGAAAAATATTTATACTTTTTTGTTCACCATAAATAAAATTACAAGGTAAATTTATAAACTAATGTTATATATTATTGACATGAATTTTGCAACTCTTAAATAATTACAGTAAAGTTAAGTAAAACTATTACACAGAATATTATTTAATCATTTAAAGCAGAAAAAGTGAAAATATAAATTTAACCATTTGACAGAATATTATTTAATCATCTTGCGCCAAAAAGACCAAATTTTTCCTTCAAACTATTGCTCATAAACATCAACTTTGAAATGTTTTAAGGATTATGTGATTTTAATATATAATTTTATCGAAATGTTGTAATATTTAAAACTTGTCTTGGGGCGTTTTAGATAACCAATTAAGCAAGAAAAAGTTTTTATTTAAAAAAATCTTAATTTGTTATTTAATAATTAAAAATGAAAAGAAAAAGATCTTACTATGATCTAATAAATATATTTAGTATGCAAACTAAGCTTAAAAATAGTGCAATAAACTTGTTGTAACTTTGTAATAAAAATATATACAAATTTATTTTAACAAGATGTTTGCACGAAAGTTTTTCTTACAAATAAAGAAAAGAATATAAAATTTTATGGGCGGATTACAAAATGGACTTGATTTAGTTTCTGTTATGTAAGTTATTGATAGTAAAATAAATTTGCTTTCAATAAAACGAAATTACATACGTTTAAAATTAATTTAACTAACTAACTAACTACTAACTAACTAACTAACTAACTAACTAACTAACTAACTAACTAACTAACTACTAACTAACTAACTACTAACTAACTAACTAACTAACTAACTAACTAAACTAACTAACTACTAACTAACTAACTAACTAACTAATACTACTAACTAACTAACTAACTAACTAACTACTAACTAACTACTACTACTAACTAACTAACTAACTAACTAACTAACTAACTAACTAACTAACTACTAACACTAACTAACTAACTAACTACTAACTAACTAACTACTAACTAACTAACTAACTACTAACTAACTAACTAACTAACTACTAACTAACTTAACTACTAACTAACTAACTAACTACTACTACTAACTAACTAACTAACTAACTAACTACTAACTAACTAACTAACTAACTAACTAACTAACTAACTAACTAACTAACTAACTAACTAACTAACTACTAACTAACTACTAACTACTACTAACTAACTAACTAACTAACTAACTACTAACTAACTAACTAACTAACTAACTAACTACTAACTAACTAACTAACTAACTAACTAACTAACTAACTAACTAACTAACTAACTAACTAACTAACTAACTAACTAACTAACTAACTAACTAACTAACTAACTAACTAACTAACTAACTAACTAACTAACTAACTAACTAACTAACTAACTAACTACTAACTAACTACTAACTAACTAACTAACTAACTAACTAACTAACTAACTAACTAACTAACTAACTAACTAACTAACTAACTAACTACTAACTAACTAACTAACTAACTAACTAACTAACTAACTAACTACTAACTAACTAACTAACTAACTAACTAACTAACTAACTAACTAACTAACTAACTAACTAACTAACTAACTAACTAACTAACTAACTAACTAACTAACTAACTAACTAACTAACTAACTAACTAACTAACTAACTAACTAACTAACTAACTACTAACTAACTAACTAACTAACTAACTAACTAACTAACTAACTAACTAACTAACTAACTAACTAACTAACTAACTAACTAACTAACTAACTAACTAACTAACTAACTAACTAACTAACTAACTAACTAACTAACTAACTAACTAACTAACTAACTAACTACTAACTAACTAACTAAACTACAACTAACTAACTAACTAACTAACTAACTAACTAACTAACTAACTGACTAACTAACTAACTAACTAACTAACTAACTAACTAACTAACTAACTAACTAACTAAACTACTAACTAACTATCTAACTAACTAACTAACAAACTAACTAACTAATTAACTAACTAACTAACTAACTAACTAACTAACTAACTAACTAACTAACTACTAACTAACTAACTAACTAACTACTAACTAACTACTAACTACTTACTAACTAACTAACTAATTAACTAACTGATGGAAGCAACAAACGAAACCGGTGCTGCTTTTTTTTGGATTATTTGGATTATTTGAATTGTTGGCTGAGCTCATAAGCAAAATGCCAGGGTATCCCACGTTGGGTTTAAAAAAATCCTCCAAGTCGACCTATCCATATATATAAAAGAGTATCGTTACTGACTGATTCATCATCGCACAGCCCAAACAGCTGAACCTAGAATCATGAAATTTTGACAGTAGATGTGTTTTTGGTTATGTAAATCCACTAAGGAGGGATTTTTGGAAATTTGTACATTTAGAAGTAAAAAAGGAAAAAAATCGAGTAAAACAGGTTTTCTTAATTATCTTTCATATTATTTGTGATACAAGAAAAAATTTAAATGCACCTGTATCTAGTCTTAAAATAAGTAGATGGGTGTCTGGTACTTTTTGAAATTAGTACTTTTAAGGGGTGAAAATGTGTAGCAAAGTGATTTTGGTACATTTTTTGGCCCTTTATAATTTTTTAACTAATATACAAAACAACATTTTTGTAAATATTTTGAATATATCTCCCAAAATTAGGAGACACCTGCTTCGTACTTTTTTAAAATTCAGTCCTTTTTGGGTGTAAAAGGGAGAAAACTGTATTTTTGGTACTTTTTTTTGCACATTAAGAAAACTTTTTCGATTTATTGATTATTAGATTACGGAGTAATTCTGTAATATTCATTGAAACAAAATTGTTTGCTTTTTCACTGGGGAAAAAAGTACCAAAAAGGGGAAAAACGGGAAATTAAATTTCAAATTTCAAACTTTATAATTTTTATAAAATTTGAAAAAGTAGTTTATTTACTCACACAAAATAAGCTATTGGTATATTAGTTTGGAACTCGAGTACTAAGGCCTATATAGCACCAAATTCGAATAAATTGTTTAGTACTTTTTGAAAGCACAATTTCTCTGGAACAAATTAATGCAGATTTGAATCGTTTGAGTTTTATCTGTAATATATTGATTTAAATTAATTTTGTAAACTTAATTCTCAAAAAAGTATATTTCTAAGCGAAAAGGGGAAAAATTGTACTATTTTTTAGTACTTTCCACTAAGGTAGAATTTATTCCACTTTTGATATTTTTTCTTTCTTCAAATGAAACTCTGTATGTTCTATAATATGAATTCAAAACACATGATCATTAAACATACACGGTCCTCATTGAATAAGCTTTTTTAAGAGAGGACTTTTTATCTCATAAATGGTACTTTTTGAATGTTCTAAAATATTCAACCTGGGAACATAAATTTTAACATACATGGTCTTGACTGAATAATATTTTGTAAGTGGTACTTTTACATTCTTCAAATGGTACCTTTTGGATTCTCTATAATGGTTAAACGGGGACACATTTAGGACAAAATTTATTGAGAGAGATTTTTGTACGTTTTCGTTTTTTCGATGGTACTTTTTGATATTTTGACGATATTGAACATAGAAATATAATATTTAAAATGTAGGGACCTTAGTGAATGAGAATTTACTGAAAGGGACTTTTGGTACTTTTCCATTCATCAAATTATATTTTTTGAATTGTCTATAATATTGAACATAGAAACATAAAATTTTTGATTAAATGAGAATCTATAAGAGGTATTTTATAGTACTTTTTTCAAATAGTACTTTCGAAATTTTTCTATAATGTGGAAGATAAACGAATGAAACTAAAAATACAAGCTTCTTCCTGAATTTATTCACGTGATATTGAACGTATTAATGGTCTCCATCAGGGTATAAACAGTTGAGGTTTAATGGTCTCCACCAGGGGATAAACGGTTGAGTTTTAATGGTCTAAAACGTTTGAATATTCTATGGTCTCCACCAATAAAACATAACCTCACTTTAGGTGATACGAGAGCACGAGGTTAATGTAGACAACATATAACTTTGAACTGTTACTATACCAGTGCAAGACAACATATAACTTTGAACTGTTACTACACCAGTGCAAGCGAGACGCAAAACTGTCGAAAGCCAGGTAACAAACACAAGACTGAACGCGTTAAAAAAAGAATCGCGATGACGCGAGAGTTGTTCCCCAACTCAGACCTGAATTACGACTCAAACCGGTGCTGTTACCATCTCAACAGATGTCACTCGGTGATGTGACACATCAACTTATCTTGGATTTATAAACCCATTGAGTATCTCTTACTCTTCGCGTAGTAGATCGCCAGTATAGGTTGGGAAATTTTCAGGTTGACATTCGATAGATGCCTGTCATTCCGTACATCGTTCTAAGAACTGATGGATGATGGTGAACGATCAGGAAACAGAGACTAGATGCATTCTGTTACATGCTACGCGACTTATGGTTGAGGCCCACCACTCACTCAACTTGTCGGGGCAATTATTGGGTTTGATTAACTTTGTAAATGCTTACATCCTTTGTCACATTATCTCAACATACCGAGGGATCCCTTTTTTTGGACTACCAAATGTGTCTCTAGGTGCTGTTGCCGAAGCAACAGAACCTTGTGATGTGATTGTGCCACTGAGGGACAAGAAATCTACCAGAGCGAATCGTTAATGGATGGGGACGCTATGACGTCGTTCATGACAATGCTTATACCTAATGGCCCCTATTGGTGTTACCTAGAGATTATGGATATATCGGGTGCGTTTGTTGGGGTTTCGTTACACCTCTTTTCTGATTCGACCGGGACGTCTCGGGGTAGTATTGTTGCTATTTGTCATACCGCAACGTGATCACTTGGCAAGCGAGTACTTCAGCAAAGTTGAGCGGCAAAACCATGTATAAAATTGCCACCTGAGTGTTCTTCATCAAAGTTACTTGGAGCGCATGGTAGACCATTCTCAAGTCTACCCTGAGTATGGAAAATACCACCATGAAATAAGGCCGTCAAGGCAGTTGTTCACGTTAATCACCTAAACATTCTTGTACCTAAGCTCGAAATGGGGCCTTGGCTTAATTGAAACAAATGCCAAGTAAAAAAGTGAGGAAAAAGATGTTACGGGCACACAGACATAGTCGAATGTACAGCATATGGATTAGACAGGGCCTTAAGATCTTATAATAGTAATATGTGCTTTATTTTGAAATCTAGAATCAATTTGTTTTGCCCTCTAGTGTTTTAACTAATTCATTTTCCATTTCTTATTTCTTGGTTCTTTCTTTTTTATTTTTTTGTAGATGTCAACATTTAACAATGACCCAGTAAAAAGTTTAATAATTTATTGAACTTTAAACTAGATTTGTTGCGATTTTCAGTTTTATTTTGGTTCTTTAACGGAAAAAAGTCAAAGTCCAAAACAGAAAGGTGGTAAAGAAAAATTTTAAAGAAAAATGCAAAGAAAAAATAACATAGAAAAATTACAATTAAAAATTATAAAATTATCGAGTAAATTTAAAATTTAATTTTCTTATAATTTGTTTAAATTTGTTGCTATACAAAGTTTTTTTCTGCTTATTATTACTTATATTTATTAATTGACCAATATCGTTTTATATAATAGTGTGTCACTAGTCTGTCAGCGTAATTTGACAATGACTCTGAGAACACTTTTTTCCCAATATTTCTTTACGTATTTTTTCTTCACAAATTTTACTTTTGCAAAAATACCCAAGTCTAGTAGTTGTTGAGA